>NC_135565.1:22971928-23051928 GCF_964340395.1 Glandiceps talaboti | reverse complement strand
AGCATATATATTTTGTTAAAAACTAATATTTGGCCTCTAAAAAAATATAATAGCATTTGTCAGTACTAAAAACATTTGTGTGGATAAACAATGAAACAATTAAAAATAAATACATCTATATATTTAAAATTACAAGATAATTGGGTAAACCATCAGATAAGTCAATTGGATTTGTTTGCAATCTGTGTTTTCAATTCTGAAAAAAATCTCTTTACTGCATTAGAATGGTGCGTTAATGTAACTAAAAAGGAATTACATTCCAGGAAATAAACATATTTCAGTTCTTGATATATCATCACATAAATTGCACTCACAGCCAAGAAATACTAAACTGATATTAATCACCTCTAATGTTCTAGCAGTGGTACACTGTTGCATTGTGGGTCTTAGCTGACGTAAATATGTATTAGATGAACACTGAATATTCATGACTATTTGTGATAAGTGATATCTTACATAAATAAATCATAACTTAGATTACAATACTTAAAATAGTCAAAATGTTAGAGAAAAGAGATTACATTTGTCATGAGGCAAAATAAAAAAAAAGGTGTGCTTCCAAAAACCCAACCAACCATAAACTTTGTTAAAACATTTAAAACAAAAAGATAAGATTTTTTTTGTCTTCTTGACCTTCAAGCACATGTTTTCTTTCCTCCAATAATGTCTGT
This sequence comes from Glandiceps talaboti, assembly GCF_964340395.1. Classification (NCBI taxonomy): domain Eukaryota; kingdom Metazoa; phylum Hemichordata; class Enteropneusta; family Spengelidae; genus Glandiceps; species Glandiceps talaboti. The sequence goes on along the minus strand of NC_135565.1, from coordinate 23,051,257 downwards.
ACATATTTCATCCCAACTATCACAGAATGGGGTATTCTGACCAACATATTTCATCAAACTATCACAGAATGGGGTATTCTGGCTGACATTTCATTTGACTTTGAGGCCAAGCAATAATTTTCAAAAATAAATTAAAAAGATAAAATAAAATCAAATAAAGTCCAGATCTACCTACCCCGTTTTCTGAGGCCATGTTATCGGAAATAATTTTTCTTTTTGCCTAATCATAGTGTTAGATTTAAAAAATCTTCAACCACATGGTGAATAATAACTGACATGTCAACAGCTCTCTGATCAAATACAGATAACAAAAATACCACCTGAGCACATAAAGTTGTTGTGATATGGTGTAATTATGAAGTACAGTACTTTCATAGTTTTTTATCCACTGTAACAAAAATGTGAACATGTAAAAGCTGAATATTCCATTCAAAGAGCTGATTACTAAAAACTTATAATACTGGAGTACTTGTCTGGGTGTTTTACACGGACAATAAATATTCATTTAGCATATAATAAAATGATCTGAACTTAGATTGGTGAGGTTTAATACTTAATGTGTAGTTTCCCTCACATAAAGGATGAAACATATAAGATGTAAAATCCACATTGCATTGATTATTTTCCATTGAAGTTTTGTGATAGTAATCCATCTTAATGGGAGTAAACCCAGTCCATAGTACCAACCCTTGATAAAGTATTCACCAAGTTTATATGTATGCCAATCTTAACTACTAAGACAAAGGGCGTTCACTGCTGAACATGCCGTAGAGGGCGCTATCATATAAAAATTGGAGGCGTGCTTTAGAGTTGTCTATTGTTGTTGACATTATTTTGAATATGTAAATACCTACATCAGACTGAATGTTACAGTTTGACAAATACAATTATATAGGTTACAGTTGAAAAGCACATACATGGTGTAGAAATGACCTGGTAATCATATACCTTGGTTTTAGTAATTTTAATATCTACCTGAAATCATAGATGTTCAAGTGTAATGCTGATGATATTATGGGTAATATGAATGAGAAGTGACATTGCCGTAGAGGGCGCTATGATAGAAGCATTAGGGATATAAGTGAGATGCCACATTGGCAAGACAAAAAAACCCACTAGGACCAAGACATTAGGCTAAACAATATGCAGGAGACAAGTAACATAAGAGTTACATAGTAAAACATATCGTTATAACATAATACTAAATTATTCTCACATATAAAGTTGGGCCAAGTGTCCTTCAGGTATGCTTCTTAAAAGTTTCTTTTTGGTCTTTAAAATATGAAAACATTATCACTGAGTGATACAAAGGAACTGTGTAGCTGTACAAGTACTAGTGCTACTTACAGACTTTGTCATAAACTTTGTCAGTGAAACAATTTGTTTTACAAACACTTCCTATATTTCCAATGTCTTTGAATACACTATTGTTCAATGTGCAATGGTACCATAGAGGGCGCTATTACTTTGGTGTCACATTTTTAGCACTTTTAGTACTGAATTCTTTGATAGAATAGAGATTTTCTCTGACATATTCTAACTACACGCAACTCCATCATCTACATTTGCATACAAGCCTTTAATGTTGGCTAAAAAGAATTCTTTAAAATTAAAAACAATATTTCGATGTTTCCTGGCTAAATTTCAACAAAATTTTAATGAAGATAAACAGTTTCTGTTCATTTCTCTGATAATACTCAAAATTATGGGTAAAATTCACTGGAAAGTTACAAATGTATGACAATCTGGATAAACACACTAAATTCATTTGAAGGTTAAAAGGTGACCAGAATACAAATTTCTACAAGTTTCCAATGTTGACATAGCAGAAGAAAAAATAATCAAAAGTTTTTGTATGATTAAACAATTCTTTCATAAGTAATATTTTGTATTAAAGTGATCATGATAAATGATAGTGCGCCCTCTGTGTCCAATGTGATAATATTTTACCTGTTTTACTGGGCAAGAGTTGGACTTTGACACTGGATTTTTAGTGGAAGTAACCCATTCTGTAGCTATTTCAAATTGCATTCAAACCAAAGTACATGATGGTGATTTTTGTTTACAATAGCAAAGTAGTATCTCTTTCATGATGCTTGTACAAATTCTACAATATACAAGTCTAAGAATTCATTTTACAAAACAGGGCACAACACTTCCAGTGATATTTTTCATGAATAAATTACTCAGATGATATGAATGGGAGGAAAGAAACAACTGACTATCAATCAATTCAACACTGTGTGCTGCCTAAATTAAAATTTCTTTCAGTATATATTCAATTTGTATTATTACCCACAATTCACTGTTGTGTAAGTGATTCTATAGTTAGCATGTTTGTGATTTAAACTTAAGTTATTTTCTAGTCTTGTGCAAAGTCAGTAGAAAAGTATGTAGAGAGGGGCTTCCATTTTTTAAAAATTACTTGTGAATTAAAAGGAGGGGTGTGGGTGGGGGTTTATTACATGATCAAAGCTTCATACACAACAGAATACAATTGTCTGAAACCATGATGAAAAGATAAATGTCAGGATTTAGATGAGAATCAACAACAAATTTACATAAATTATGTCATTTGGACGGTGAGACGAGGAATTGAACAGAACACTGACATCACTTTAAAAGTTGTCTATGTACTAAACACATAAAACAAACAAACAAACAAACAAACAAACAAACAAACAAAATGTTGCACCATACAATATATGTACATAAATTGATAAAAATAACACATAACTAACAACAGCTAGGACACTTAATTGGAACTGATGCAAACTTACTGAAGAGAAAAACAAATGATCAAATTTACGGAATACATTTATAGATACTCATTTGATGTACTTTTATCCTTTTTATGTTTTCATTGAAATTTTTATCAATTACTTGATTTCTTGTGTTACATATTCAATTTGGTGAATATACCTCCTCACGCATAATTTTTGAAAAGTTGGTGAAAAATAACAGCGATTTTGTACATTTTGACTCATATTTTGCACACTGCAGAACCAGAGATGTAGAGACATATGTTGTCATGACATAGAACAACTAGGGTATGTAATCCATACTTTCTGTTCAAAGACAATAACTTGGCTTGTGTAAGGTATATTACAAGTCATATTTGATCTGTTAAGATTATAAAATAACACTGTTGATGGTGCCAATATAATTAATCCTGCATATATGTGGTCTGCATTGCGTAGACTATTGCAGCACTATTGCAGCACTATTGCAGCACTACCCACAATTGTCACTTACAGTCTATGAGTCTGGACCAGTAAAAAATGGTGACTTATAATTTGATAATCCAGTCACAGAAAGTCTACAGCAGAACCATGAAAGTGTCTGAACTGTTGAACACTTGGTAGTAAATATACAATGTAACATTACATCTGATACATTGTTGCAATTCACCTTAAAACACACAAACAGTCACCTAATTCAGAGAATGTTCAATTTCTAGTAATAATTCTCTCTGCAAAATTATATACAATAACTTTTGGTAAGACATCCTTAGTGATTTGTGTTTTGTATCTGTTTTGATGGCATTTCTACAACTATACAACAATTATTTCATTCCTAGCAACTATATCTAGAAATCATTCTACACAGTACAGCTACTAACACATCTAGACAATCACATTCTTGCATATCTTTATATTAAATAATTCTGCATGCATTCTACATGTTTACACATTGTTTTAACCATTTTTTTCACTCCCTGCTGCCTACGCAAGTATTTCCTCTTTCTAAATTGTGTGTGCAGATTTCATCTTGTACAAAATTTCAAATTGATTAAAACAATAGTTTTGTTCATATATTTACATGATTAGTCCCATAATTTCAATTGTCATCAATTCTAGACAGTAATTCTAACTGTGAGCAATGAATCTTGCATACTGGGTTACTTTGTTTTTTAACAATAAATACTTAGTATGGTTTATACATAATATTTCTTATGTACTGTTAATCATATATCCCTTTGTCCACAAATGTTAACTTTGACCAGTTTTAACTGGTTTGAACTGGTCAAAACAACATAAACCAGATTTAACTGGTTTGAACCAGTCAAAACAACATAAACCAGTTTTAACCACTTTAAACTAGTGTGGACCAAATCAAAATTCACTGAATAGAAACTAGTACATTATTCATTGTCTGAGCTGTTGAAACTGTATCTATCATAAAGCTGCCATCAGTATATAACTTTGATAGAAGTAAACCCGGCTGAGATAAAAAAGAAAAAGAAAAAAAGAGTACATTTCATTGAAATAGTAGCAAAGATTGTCAAGTCTACACTTGATTCTGGTTCACTGGCAAAAAACCTAGACTCGTCTTAAACTCTATCATGATCCCTTAATTTCATCAGCAAATTGTGAAGTTGTGGTTTGTAACCATGGTGACTGTCATTACTTTCACTACATTGTTTATCAGTAAGTTGTCCAGTGATTTCAGGTACATGTAGTTTGAACTAGATCAAACTTCGTCAATCATCACTTCCTGTACTTGTCAAGTCATCACAAAGACATGGTCAAAATGATGTAAAACCAGTGTAAAATGGTTCAAACAACTATACCAGTAACTTGTGATTGTCCAGTTATTCTCAATTCTAATTCAAAATGGCCAAAACTGGTTCAAACCAGTACTTGTATCACTGCACCAATAACTTGTGATTAACCACTTTTTCCAAATTCTGGATATATGTGGCCTGAACCAGTTCAAACTGGATTGAACTAAATAACATTTTACTATGATGCTGCCACCTGCATGTTCATTTTTGCTGATTTGTCTTAATTGTAATGCTTGATTGTTCAAACATAAAATGATTTGTCAATAAAATTTAAAAATTATTCTTAAAACTAGACAAGATAACAGACAATTTGAAAAAATACACTTTGATTCTAGAACTAGACTAAATAAAACGTGACAAAGTTAAGTACTGTTAGTTTCATTACAGTACATTGTAAATATATCAATCCAACATATACAGAAACAGTCCGTAACACAATAGCAACATCGTGTCAAAAAAAACTATAAAAACTCTGTAATCTATTATTAATATTTGTGAAAATGATATCATTTTTCATACATTTTGTTTTGTTATAATAAATCTTAACATATACAGTCATGTATTAATTTCACAAAAATGGAGTTTTAGGTTGGTAGATAGGTTAGTTATTAAACTGATTGGTAGGTTGATATAGTTGTCGGTAGGTTTACTGGTTGATAATTTGGTAGGTTGATATAGTTGTCGGTAGGTTTACTGGTTGATAATTTGGTAGGGAGGTAGATGTAGATATGTGGGTTGGTTGGCGATTGGTCAGTCTTGCAGTTGGTTGGTAGGTAGGCAGGCAGGTTGGTTGGTCAGTCAGTCAGTATTTAGGTCATGTGATTGGTCAGTTGATAGACAGGTAGGTTGGTAGGTAGGAGGGTTGGTATGTTGTTTGGTTGATCTGTCAATCAGTTAGCAGGCAGTTTATCAGGTATTTAGGAAAGCATGAACATCAGAAGAGGTATTTGATACAATACATGTGTTCATTATATATACTAAATTTGATACCTTCTAATTTATACTGCACTGAGAGTACACAAATATTTATCAAGACATCTCATCAATGCTCTGTAATGTTACAAAGTTTTCTATAGTTTACATTTCATCGTCAATTTTCTGAAAAGTGTCTACAGTTTAGGGGACAGTCAATGAGCTCTTTCAAACAACTGTGCTACCAATAAATAAGATAATAAATATACATGTATGAAAAGAGTTTACCAAAATATATGAAACATAATATCATTTTCACTCTAACAATGAGCTTCATACATTATCTACATTCCTTGTGCCACATATTTGTTAAGATTTAAACTTTTCTTGCTTCCAGGTCAGAGCAAAACTTGTTCAAAACAAAGCCCCAATTATCAGGTAAGTATTCATCATACATTTGACCCAGTATTAGTGCCAAGGTCAATGTAATTTGACCCAGTATTAGTGACAAGGTCAATGTATTCTCAGCTACCGATCAGCCCAAAATGATGTCACCAATCTACACACATTGATTGAGATTTGGTATTAACCCACCTACACAAAGCCTTGAAACTCATTATACATTGCAATTTGGTAATGTATTTATATGGAAATACTATGTGCAAGCTGATTGGTCAAAGCCTTCATAATGTATTCATATGGAAGTACTTTGTGCAAGCTGATTGGTCAAAGCCTTCATAATGTATTCATATGGAAGTACTTTGTGCAAGCTGATTGGTCAAAGCCTTCATAATGAATTCATATGGAAGTACTTTGTGCAAGCAGATTGGTCAAAGCCTTCATTACATCATTACATTTAATTTAGACAGATTGAAATTGACACCAATCATTTAGAGTTTTATCAATGTTTGCACACAATATTTCCAACACAAACTTGGAAGTGTTGCCATGGATACCATGGATACCAAGTATTCCATAGTATGAATACATAATGTAGGAAATGCAAATGTCAAATTTAAACCAATGGTTGTGAACAAACTAAAAAGTGTTTCCCACTTGGCAACATTTAAAGAACGTAATAAATGTTGTGCTGTGATCTTCCTTTATCTTGAACTCTCATCAAAGCCAAGTTCAATAAAACGTGTATCTTCACCAGCTGGACAAATTGACCTTGATGTGACCTTTGACCTTGAAATGTCATCTTGGTACCATCCAATTCTAAATCTGTAATGCTTCCTGTATGCTAATTATCTAATCAATTAATCATCATAGATCCGTACTAGAACTAGCATCATTGGTGTACCTAGCTTCATTTTCTAGTAGATATTGTTTAGGACTTCCCTTACTGTCAGTGAATACATCGTCTCCATCACTACTGGTTGATGGTAATGGAGGTGGTGATGGTGATGCACCTCGTTCTGAGTTTCCTGATATAGTACTGTCACTAAAAGCGTCTGCTATCTGTGGTGAGATTTCTGCACCCCTAGCTGTACTCATCTGTGATTGCAGCAATTCTACAATGCGTTTGAATCTCCGCCCCTGACCTGTCAAATCACAAACAATGGCATATATTATGTAAATCAGAGTCCTGTGATTTGACCAATTCTATAATATGTTTGAATCTCCACCCCTGACCTGTCAATCATAAAGAGTGGCATATATTATGCAAATCAGAATCCTGGCATTGGAGAAATTTTACAAAATGGATAAAGGATTAGCATAATTGCAAAAATGAATTGATAATGAGGTGTACGTATATTCATAGTTAATTCTCGAAGTGAATTAAAAAATTTCACTAATGACTTGTCACCATCTATCATTACTGTATTAAATCTTGTATCTTTAAACAAAACCTATGTCTTAGTAATAATTGTAGATGTTTTATTTTAGTAAATGAAAAATGGAATGGAATGGCAACTTAGGATACATGTAGGTCAGACACATTTTAATTTGGTGGACAGTGCTAGCAAAAAGTAGACACTACTAACATGTACAGTAATGACAGCAGCTGACTGGATAATCTATTTACTAGATTCAGTAGTCTAGTCTGTAATCTAGTACATACAGGTAAAATAGTGAGGGATCCCCGAATGACTGTGCGTATCATACACATTTTATGTTCCCTAAGAACAATTTAGATAGATAAGAAACAGGCCTCCCACAGACCATTCAATACAAATATAAACAATACCACATTCCTGCTGACAAGCAAGCGTTGTATGTGTACACTTGTATCACTTGTAACTTTGAATCAATACACTTGTATGTGTCAAAATCTGAGCCTGCAATGCAATGACTTTCAATAGCTTCTTTGTTCCAAGAACGATGTGTGTGTGTCTGTGTATCAGTAGGGGTTGGATGATGTTGTTTATATTTGTATTGAGTGGTCTGTGGGAAGCCTGTTTCTTATCTATCTAAATTGTTCTTGGGGAACATAAAATGTGTATGATATGCACAGTCATTCGGCAATCCCTCGCTATTTTTACCTGTGGCTTATCCAGTCAGCTGCTGTATTCAGTAAAACTGTTTATTGACACTTTTTATAACAACTGATATAGAAATATGATAACTCATCAAATGTGTTAGCAGGATTTTCTACGGAAAAAGTGTTGTGTGTATTCAGTCAAAATAAATCCAGTTACCAAAAAAACCATATCACTACCTAAGTACTAACTTTTGTCAAAAGGTTTCATATAATAGATTATGCACAAAAGTCAAACAAATAATTTATTTTGTGATTCACTTATACCATCACTTACCTGATAAAAGAGAAAAGTTAACTACATGAGCTAAGTTTCCTTTGGCTATTTCCCTTTCATGCTGCAAAATTTCAATTTGAAAACGTATTGATTTGGCAAACATACTGCCACCTGGTCTCTTGTATTCTGCTTTAAAGACATTTGGAGATTGCACACTGTGAGTCAGGTCTGGTAACTGTAAGTAAATAAAATGTACAAGGTAAGCTATGTTCACACTTGAACATGTAAGTTTCACTCTAAGGTGATATAAGTGTGTTTCACTCTAGGCGATATAAGTTAGTTTCACTCTAAGGAGATACACATGAGTTTTACTCTACGGTGATATAAGTGAGTTTCACTCTAAGGAGATACACATGAGTTTCACTCTAAGGTGATACAAGTGAGTTTCACTCTAAGGTGATACAAGTGAGTTTCACTCTAAGGTGATACAAGTGAGTTTCACTCTAAGGTGATACATGTGAGTTTCACTCTAAGGTGATACAAGTGAGTTTCACTCTAAGGTGATACAAGTGAGTTTCACTCTAAGGTGATACATGTGAGTTTCACTCTAAGGTGATACACATGAGATTCACTTTAAGGTGATACAAGTGAGTCTCACTCTAGGCGATATAAGTGAGTTTCACTCTAAGGTGATACATGTGAGTTTCACTCTAAGGTGATACATGTGAGTTTCACTCTAAGGTGATATAAGTGAGTTTCACTCTAGGCGATATAAGTGAGTTTCACTCTAAGGTGATATAAGTAGCAAAACTGAAAATCTGGATTTTGGGTCCCATTCACAATGTATTTTCTACTTGACTCAGTGTCAACATAAATCACATACCAAAATCATCCAATATTAGCAGAGGCTTCATTAGTTGCAATCATTTACAGTAGTAACCCTGATGTTATATATACTTTCTGTTTCATCCATAATTTGGGAAATGTTATGAGGACAAACAGAGAGAGATTATGATCATACTTACTGATAAAAATGCATGAACAATATCAGCTTTGATAACATTAAGTGATTTGTCTCGTATTAGCATACACACACTCTCATCTCGATCAGTTCCTATAAGACTTCCAAACCACGACTTCTTGTTAAGTCTAAAATAAAGAAAAACAATTAATCCACACTTAATTAGTCAACATAGATATATAATAACTCTATCCATTTGAGGACTAGTTTGTAGTTTACTAAAATATTGTCATTTGAATTCAGGAAGTTTAGTTTTTCAGACAATGGCAATTCAGTCGTAGAATAATTTATGATTGATCATTTCATAAATTTCATTTTCCAAAAGTCAGAAGTCATTACTATTCTTTGGCTCAAAATACCTCCTCCCCCCCCCACCCCCACCCAACACCCCATCCAACACTGAATGTATATGAGACACACAGTATAGAGTACACTGACAGTGTCAAGTAATGAGATATTGCCAGGACTACTTTGTGAGGCATTCAAAAATAACATAAACTCTGTATATTATTCAACTTACTCTGGTGATGAGTCAGGTGTAAGTGACATATCTTCTGCTGCCTGTAATTTCCGTCGATGGAATCGTGGTGATCCCAGGAAGGAGTTTTTGATAGTAGATAGACGTGTTTTCCACTGTGCTTGTTGTGGTCCAGGACTACCAGGTGGTGTTGAATTAGAAGGACTACTACTCCGTTGAGGCCGAGAAGGTTCTATTCTTCTAGGTGAATGTTTGGGACTGCCTGTAGGTGATGGTACTGGACTATTGGTTAGACTTCGTGCTCTGCAATATCAAACAAAAACTACATTATGAAGAAGAGATTTGGTTTTGAATAATCCGAGGCTATCATGTTAATGTTGTTTTAATCCGAGGCCATCGTGTTAATGTTGTTTTAATCTGAAGCTATCGTGTTAATGTTGTTTTATCAATGGAACCAAAAAAGATTACATAGGATCATCTTTTGTTCTTGAACAATTTTTCCTACAGAACTCAAACTGCCTGAAAGATATTTTCACCTTTCTAATGAGGACCTAGATATTCCATCCTACCTGTTACTCTACCTGTTACCCTGTATGCCACCCTATCTGTTACCCTGTATGTCATCCTACCTGTTACCCTGTATGCCATCCTACCTGTTACCCTGTATGTTATTCTACCTGTTACCATGTATGACATCGTACCTGTTACCCTGTATGCCATCCTATTTGTTACCCTGTATGCCACCCTATCTGTTACGCTGTATGCCATCCCACCTGTTACCATGTATGTCATCCTATCTGTTACCCTGTATGTCATCATACATGTTACCATGTATGTCACCCCTCATCTTACCCTCAATGTAGCAATCTGTCATCATGTGTGTCACCCCTCATCTTACCCTCAATGTAGCTATCTGTCACCCTGTGTGTCACCCCTCATCTTACCCTGATCGTCCCTGAGATATGTCGATAGCTCTTCTGGCATGTACTGGAGAACCATGTGCTGGTGAGTAAGATTGCATGATGGTGTCAAGTGAAGACCTAGCTGGTCGTCTTTTCCCATCAAAGGAATCTACTCTTTTCCTTGGTGGGTCACCTATCAAGGAAAATAAACAATAAACATTTGGTACTTGTAAATCTAAGTTGTTTATTCCTTTCAGTATTACTTTATTACTTTGCTGCCAATTTCACTCATTCACACAGTGTGTATCACAAATGTATTTTTATCTTGGTTCATACAGTATAGGTTAATGTGGATAGACACACCAACTTATTCATCATATGCATGTATTTTATCTTACGTATGTAGTACTGGAAACAGCCACTCTATTGATTGATTGGTTCTTTGATTGATTAATTGATTGCTTGATTCATTCATTCATTCATTCATTCATTCATTCATTGACTGACGGACTGTGATTTATTGGCATACTGACTGACGAACGGTCTGATTGGTTGGTTGTTTGATTGATTGATTGATCGATTGACTGACTGGTTGCAGATATTGTCATGCAAAATAGTTCTGTCTTGGAATGGTGTGAATATGAGTTTGGCAAGCTATTGATTACTGGTAACTGGTGGATATAGTATATAGATACCACTTACCGAAATGACTTCTATGTCTAACTTCTATTTCATCTTCCTGACTTGGTCTACGGTGTTTGCGGTCTAGTAGTAAAAAGTACACCACTTTTTCTGTATTGTGCCTGTCAAATAGATGTCTCATTGTTAGTGATTTAGACATAAAGTCACCTCTGTGATACTAAATGTGTAATGGTGACTATAAACTAAGTAAAAGTCTGACTACATTGATTAAAGAAATGTTTATTTAGAAAGAAAGACCAACAGATAGATAACTCAGTCAGTTAGTCAGTCATAAGTGTGATAGAATTAGAGATTGATAGACAGCCAGCCTTCCAGACACACACACACACAGACATGCATACATACACACACAGCCTTCCAGACACATACACAGACATGCACACACACACACAGCCAGCCTTCCAGACACACACACAGACACAGCCAGCCTTCCAGACACACACACAGACACACACACACACAGAGCCAGCCAGCCTTCCAGACACACACACAGACATGCACACACACAGACACGCACCACACAGCCAGCTTTCTAGACAGACGACAAACACCAGGTAGACAAATGGAAAGACTGACAGACAGACAGACAGACAGACAGACAGACAGACAGACAGACAGACAGACAAACAGACAAACAGACAGCTAGCCAGACATAGACAGACAGACACAGACAGACACACAGACAGCCAGCCAGACAGACAGACAGACGGACGGACGGACGGACGGACGGACGGACGGACGGACGGACGGACGGACGGACGGACGGACAATTCATAGATAAACACTAGTTGGAAATAAAGAATTACATAGCTACAGGTCAACATGCAAAGTGACTGATTTTAACATCAAATAAATCAGAACAATACATTTACTGTGAGATCTCTTCAAAATGGCTTTTATTAGTTTTTAAAACACAGCTTCACATATATCTATGTCTACAAATCTTATATTTCAATATTTCAACCTTACCTTGGACTAAGTAATTCTGAAACCAATTTTTCTCTATTTTTAAAACAACCCAGTGAGTTCATACTGCCAAGGACATCCCGGTCTAACTCTGATTCACCTGGCAGAATGTGAGTCTGTAAAAAGCACAAAATTAAAAGTGATTGCCAGTTTCTATATTTTCACAAAAAGGAAATACACTAAAAGATATTCTCAATTTTGTAAACTTGTACACAAATTGTAAACATAAACAATATTTAATAACGATTTTGCAGTGTAATAATCAACTATTGAAATCACCTTACTGGTGATATAAGAACAGCGCCCTCATAGCTACATTGCAATTTCTTTTGTTTTTCTCTGAAGGCCCACTCGCTCAACCAATGATACAAAACATAATGTATGTTTACCTGTACAACCTGTGTCATTGGCAGTTCTAATTCTATGTCACCCTTCACACCTCTAGAAATAAAACACAAAAATATGTTACATGTGGGTTTTTGTCACTCAAAAGCAAATATGCTATAAATCTTTGCTGTATAAAAAAGGTGCTATTCCCAAGGTAAAATAACTAGAAGTATCTATGTAAATAGAAAATGAAATTATTGATTGTTGATCTGTTTAATTTTAAAACAATGTGACATACTCATAGCAATTTCTAGTGACTTAAGGAGCAAGATTAATAGTCCAACATAGGATGAAAAAATCTAGACACTCTGATATTATACTCTTCCTCAAATTACACTTCAGACATTATGCTAATATTAAGAATAATGTAATATTTTACATGAAATGGGTGCTGAAATGATTTTCCTTTCCTATGAAAGAGAAAGAGACATGATTGAATGAAATTAATACTTACGCTATAAACCAAGGATGTTTTGTTATTTGTTCAATCTGTAAAGACAATGATAGGAGTGCAATTTAACAGACTTTAATACATTACATGACATGTGACTGTGCAGGACGATTATTTAACTTAAAGGAAAAGTCCCGATCAAACTTATTTCTACCTTTAGTACACTTGTATTAATTACTGCTATCAACTTAAAGGAAAAGTCCAGTTAAACTTAGTGCTGTCTTTGGTACACTTGTATTGACTACTGCTATCAACTTACAATTGATTTTTTTGTGATAAAATAGTTCCTTATTAACTTTATACTCAACTCAAAAGTTTGGAGAATTTGTGATGTCATCGAGAGGTTTTCCCATAAACCCTTGCACGAAAACCCCAAAATGGCTGAATACATTTCAAGAACAGCAGGGCTTCTTTAGAAGATTTCAAATTGAGATTTTATCACTGTGACACCAAATAAAAGTTGATAGTAGTAATCAATATAATATCCCATATTAGTTAATTAACATGATGGATGTATGTTTGTACGATGGCACAGATCAAGTTCTTAGAATTTACGATGGCAAATTATCAATTTTATACTTTCATATTTTTCTTTGTAAGGACTGACTGCAGTGTTTGTCTGTATATGTTGAGTGTCTTGAGTTGAGATGTTATGAAACATTGATGGCATTACTTATACAGTTGGAGTGCTTGCATTTCTATCAACCCTTGAGGTAAGTATTGACAGTCAGGTGGCATGTGATAAAATCAATCAATCAATCAATCAATCAAATAATCGATCAATCAATCAACCAACCAACAAATTGAGCATTTCGTTAATTCATCAATCAACCAATCAATCAATCAATGAAACTCACTGAATCTTTTGAGTGCATTAATTCTAACAACCCTCATAGTAAATACTGATATGTGGTAAGTGGTAAAATTAATCCATCCATCCATCAATCAATCAATCAAGCAAGCAAGCAAGCAAGCAAGCAAGCAAGCAAGCAAGCAAGCAAGCAAGCAAGCAAGCAAGCAAGCAATCAATCAATCAATCAATCAATCAATCAATCAATCAATCAATCAATCCATCCATCCATCCATCCATCCATCCATCCATCCATCCATCCATCAATCCATCCATCAATCAATGCATCCATCAATATCAATCAATCAATCAATCAATCAATCCATCCATCAATCAATCCACCCATCAATCCATCCATCCATCAAAATCAATCAATCAATCTATCTATCAATCAATCAATCAATCAATCAATCAATCAATCAATCAATCAATCAATCAATCAATCAATCAATCAATCAATCAATCAATCAATCAATCTATCAATCCATCAATTAATCAATCAATCAATCAATCAATCAATCAAGCAGTCAACATATCATTCAACCAGCCAATCAATAAATCAATTAAACTCACTGTGAATCTTTTGAGTGCATTAATTTCTATCAATCCTCGTAGTAAGTGTTGACAGTCAGGAGGTACAAAATGAGGTATATGGAAAACTCCTCTTTTCACTTTCTCCAATAAGTTTCGTAAATTGTCATCATCAAAAGGCAAGGCACCCTAAAAAAGACAAAGCACATTAAAATAGTAGACCGACTCATGGAATTACATTCAAACAGAACGGGATAGAATGGCCTTCCTAGACTGAGATAAAGACAATGAACTTACATTCATTTAGCAGACTGACTCATGGAATTAGATAGAATGGCCTTCCTATACTGCGATAAAATCACAACACATTAGATTTAGTAGACTTACCACAAGTAATGCATATAATATCACACCTGAAGACCATATATCAGCCTTTCTTCCATCATATTTCTCACCCTGAAAGATATAAAACAACAATTTTTTTTAACATTTACATGTTATTCAAATTATCCATCATTACTGATACAAATGTATGCAAGACTGTCTGAACATGTTTCCATTGTTATCAGAACAGAAGAAACTATGTTGACACACCTTGAAAACTCAGTGTGGTGATCCACAGCTGTCCCCCTCCCCTCCAATCCCTCCTTTTGCTTATCTTGATAACTTCAGCACATGCATAGCACTGTGATCAACTGCCGATTCCCTTCCCCTCCCCTTCCCATTTCTTCCCTCCGCCAACTTATCTTGATAACTTCAGGACATCCATAGTGCCATGATCCACTGCCGATTCCCTTCCCCTCCCCTTCCTATTTCTCCCCTCTGCCAACTTACCTTGATAACTTCAGGACATGCATAGTGTGGTGATCCACAGCTGGTTTCTAACATGGATCCTTCTACTTGTAATGAAGCCATTCCAAAGTCAGCTACTCTTATGTTATTCTTATCGTCTAGTAGTAAATTCTCTGGTTTTAAATCTCTGTGACTGAAAAATATAAACACATACTTATCAGACATTGTCAGTGGCTAGATTAGGGGAAGGGTAAGATTAGGGGAAGAACTGCATGTACCATCAGTTTCTACTCCTACCATAGACCCTCCACTAATGTTGGTGGACTTGTCAAAGGACTGCATGTAGCATCAGTTTCTACTCCTACCATAGACTTTACACCAACATTGGTGGAGGGTCTATGCTCCTACTATGGAAAGTGGAGTGTGAGGGTTATATGTCAATGTCCTACCCCTCCCCCTCCCCCTCCCACTTTGCAGTCAGAAGATGAAACAAATTAAGATTCCATTGTAGGGAAGTTATGTCAGAGATTCACTAAATTGCAGAATGTAGACTTTGAATATACAATATGCAAACCTAGGTTTATTCACAGACATTGGAGAGAGTGTATGGGTTATTACAGAATGTAGACTTTGACCATACAATATGCAAACCTAGGTTTATTCATGGATGTTGGAGAGAGTCAATGGTTTATTACAGAATGTAGACTTTGAATATACAATATGCAAACCTAGGTTTATTCATGGATGTTGGAGAGAGTCTATGGTTTATTACAGAATGTAGACTACACTTTGAACATAATATGCAAACCTAGGTTTATTCACAGACATTGGAGAGAGAATCTATGGTTTATTACAGAATGTAGACTACACTTTGAGCATAATATGCAAACCTAGGTTTATTCATGGATGTTGGAGAAAGTCAATGGTTTATTAGAATAAATTCTACCTGTACATTCATCCATCTCTCTGTCCATTCTTGTAGATGGTAGATATTTCACTGATATACACTTTCAGGTTTTATTTCAGTCAACACAAATCAAAAAGTGAAATATTACATGCATAACGGTCAAAGCAGTGTGCGTCTTGTTTTTTACTTTAGGTACGCCATTTAGACATTTATCGTTTCATTTTCAACATGTTTAGGAAATACAGCGACAGATTCCAACAATATTGTCATAAAATAGTATCAATTTAAACATCTACGAGGGCAAGATTTTAATATAAAGTTATTATTACTTAAATTAATATTTATCAATATTCAATAAAGTCATGATTCCTATTTTTTGCCACTACAAATGACTTAATTGATGACATGTGTTCCAAATCATATGGAATAATACTGGACTGTTTGTTTTACAAAAACAAATTTCAGAAAAATCTCTCTGTGGCACCATTGGAAGGGAAGAAGTGGAGAGCGCCCTCTCTGGCAAGAAGATACATCCTCAGCTGCCAAGAGAAACCATTTGTGAGGTTTAGGGGTTTTTTTATATAAAGAATTATGAAATTTTGTGCAATCCACATGTAGAGATGATTCTATTTTAGTCTAGCATCATACTCCTTGTATAAAATGGACATATAGATGACAAAGTCAAAGTTAGTTTTATTCATAAAATATCTCTACTATGTTTTCATACTTGACAAAACAATGTGAACCAAGTAACACTAAGTCCATCATTAAAGTGGCCATATGGATGAGGATTGGGTATTTATTGTGGATTTTTAATTTATAAGACAATTTTATCATGACTTCCTACTTGAAATATCAATATGAAACAACATATCCAAAATACTTGGTTGTAACTCAATCAATTGCAGGAGATTGATAAATATGTCAAATCTTTGTTATTGTACGTACAATAACAAACTTTTTACACACTTTTGACATTTTTGCACTGAATTGAGCTACAAACACAGACTTAGTCTATGTTGTTTCACATTGATTTTACATGTACGAAGCCATGATAACATTGTCTTATAAATTACAAATCCAAAATAAATACCCAATCCTCATCCATATGGCCACTTTAATTAGTAAATTGTGTAAAAAAAAAATAATGATTATAAAATATATGTTATTGCACATGCAACTAAATGTAACCACTTACTTTCTAGCTTTTAGGAATTCATTGAATTACAAATACAGACTTGGTATATGTTGTTTCACATTCATTTTTTTTTTCAAGAAAAACTAGAATTGATATATAAAAATCTAAAATAACTATCAATCCGTCATCATATGGCCACTATAATAAACACTCTAAAGTCCTTTTCAAATCTCTATCAATTACCTGATGATGGGGTAAACATAATGAGGTATTGTATTTCAGAAGTTTCCAATCTGACATTGTACATTTTATGCATTACAACTACTTACATGTACTTAATCTTGATCAACAAATCCACTGACGGTGCACATTGATCAACAATCAACAAATTCTCGACATTTGGTTTGATAGATGTCCCAGTGAGAAAACATTTTCAAGTCTTCGTAAAATACTACTCAAAGGTGAAAATAAGATAAATAATGCAGCAACTGTGTTGCCTACATAGCTCTGTTGAGACACTAAATAGTAAATATCTATTCTGTAGCATTACTGTATAGAGACTCACTGACTGATATGAGAACTGCTGTGGCACTCAAATTTGTGACCATAAACTTTTAAGGTGTACATTCCATACATGCAATGTTTTCTTAAAAACTGATTATCTCATCAAATTGAATTTAAAGATTACTACAAAATTCCACTTAGATCTAAAAGTCCATTTATCATCAACTGGAAATTTATCTGTGCCAGTACTCCGAATAGTATGACTTTTGTAAGCACATTATGTTGGCAATGTGAGAAATCTAAGTAGATATCGTATGCCACAAATCTAAGTAGATATACAACATGGTATATTATGTACCTAAAAACTAAGTAGATATAACTTCTATACCACAAATCTAAGCGAAGATACAATAAGAAATTCTGAAATGTGACCTTTCAGAGTTTCTTATAATGTGACCTTTCTTTTTTTGTTCTTATCTTTCTCTGTCTTATGTTTCAATATTTATTTTCTAGTGATTTTTCAAGGTTTGTGAATTTTAGCGGATGGCCATTAGTACTAAATAAACATCTGAATAAATAATCCAATGTTGTACATTAAACTATATTATAATATCATAACTAGGGAAAGCCCATAAGCTTGCACAGGATAGATTCATTTGTGACTGGCTGCCTGGGCTGCCTCATGTTGATATTGTAGATAGTGCCCTGAGTGGAGAATGTGCATAGTATATAGAACGCACATGCGTAGTCTTTGCAATGCATCCTTGGTAAAACCACCAAAAAAAACATTGCATAGTATATAGGACGTGCATGTGTATTAGTCATTGAGCTGCTTCGCAAGCTACAAACACAAACTTGAAAATTGTTACCTGAAATTTTGGACAAAATACTTGAGTCTTTATCAATACACTGACTCATAATTCAGAACACCTTGTTGAAGCTCACATGTCTGTAAGGTCATATATTTTTAATAATGGGTCTATCTGCTGACAAAGACTGAAGTACACAGTTGAAAATTTGAGGTAACAGGTTTCAAATTTGTGTTTGAATAAAAACGTAATCTTATACATTTATCATGTTAAGTGTCTTTGACCTATTGTGAATTGTCAATAATGAAATATTATTTTGAAAATCTAAAAAAGAATTTACTGACATAATTTCAGTCTACAATTACATAAAGATATGCTGAAATTTTATGAAAAGGAAACAAATTTTGTGGTTGTTACGACATCAATCAAATAGACATGACAATATTTCTAAGTCCACATATTACCAGAGTCTTCTTCTTAGACTATCTAATTGTATATAGGAAACTAGTATGTTTTTTGTCAACAGCAGTGAGTTGGGGACATCTGTCTACGTTCCCTGAGGCTTTTAACTTTAGTGACTCCTTCAGAATTGATATTGAGTGTGGAAAATTGTTCAACTTCTACATATTACCTCAACCAATCAATATGGAGACTTTATGATAAAACTTAACATAAATGCTGAAAAAACTCAAATTATAATTATTATACCTTCACTATTTATTAGAGACTTCTATGATATAACTTATTAAAAAACTATAAATTCAACCAATTTTAGCAAGATTTACACTTCACTTGTCATATACAATGTACAAAGATATAATATGATAACACTTAACATAAAAACAGAAAAAGTCAATTTTAGATTTTTCCCTTCACTGTCACACAGAGACTTTACATCAAATCTCAGTTAGCATTGAAATATGTCAATTCTACCATATTCTAAATTATCTGTAAAAAAATTTGGTTCCAGTTACCTGCCAACCACTTAGTTTTTCCATGCTAACCCTAAACTTTTTTTTTTTACATATTCAAGAAGAAAAATAATCGCAAAAATTATGAAGTCTCACTAGAAATAGTGGATGCAGAAATTGACATCAACTTAAAAAGACGAAATAAAAGCATAGGGCTGTGAAAACCATTACTATACATTACAACATAGCTATGCTGACAATTAATTCTTTAGAACTATGGCATGGTACACTACATGTAGATATATGAATCACACACTGCAATATTAACAGCTGTTCATGACACTATAGAACTCCCACATATTAATCTTTACAACATAGATTACATTTCCCCACTCAAACTAACAGCACAAAAATTGTCTCCTTTTGAAATTTTGCATTAATTTCACATTTATTTTGAATCTCATTTATATATATTATTATTAATACTGATATGAGATCAAAATTATGGTTTCAAACTATTTCAAAATTAAATAATTCACTAAAATGTGAAAATACTTCCATATTAATTTGCATATTTTCAAGGAGTAGTTGGGCACTCAAGAGCCAGATAAGACTGTTTGTGACTTCCATAGGCTGACAGGTTCTATTGAATTAAAGAGCTATTTCTTGACAGTTTCAACCTAAAAGCATTTTTGTCATCATTATTATCAAAACTGCAAACCGATATCTGCACATATAAAATCCTTTCACCATCTGCTATTAAATCAAATAACTTGAAACTACGGTAGTCAAGTTGCCATTTTTAAATTCATGCATAGTATTATTCGCAAGGATAATCAGTTTAAAGTGTTGTTGTCATCCCACAGTTAACAATGGCAGTCTACATCTAGCTGCCATTTTATCAGCAAATGCTCATATTGATGTGCAGAATTATCTTCACTTCAAAATCAAGGGATATTCACTTTAAAGTGTTGTGTGATTCCACAGGTTAACATTTTTCAATTGATGCATATTAGTTATTCAATAGGAAATCACTTTAAAGAGTTGTCCTGATCCAACAGGATCTAACAATGGCAGACTAGTTGCCATTTTGAAAATACAGTCAATTTTCGTTTTGATGAGCAGTAATAGTTTCACTGTAAAAAAATTATGGGATATTCACTTTAAATTGTCTTTGTAATCCCAGGAGTGAATAATAGACATCAAATTGAACATCAAGTCAAACAATGTCAGCTACTAGAATCATACAATTTTTGGTGCTGGACTGATTTTTGGTGCTGGACTGATACACAAAAGCTTTTGTCCATGGAGTCCTGCTAACATACATGAACAGTACTAGCTCTGTATTCAGCAGTTGTGTAAGGTGTCAACAACAGTTATACCATTCACAAGCCAGATCCAACAAAAAATATGGAATACATACTCTGGTCATTCTACATCACAATAACACGTGTCTATGTCACTGGTTCTGCTATGTTCAAAATATGAGTCAAAACATTCAAAATTACCATAATTACTTTCCATGATTTTTGTTTGATATTATCAGCCCTGGTATGGTATAGTTATATTATTGTCCAATATTTTTCTTCATTCAACCAGAAAATACTCATGACCTAAAGGTTGTCACTACTCGTCTAGCAACTTGTAGTGACAAAGGCTCCTTAAGTCACTCATATTTTCCAATGAAGATTGGAGAATAACATCTAAGCGCACTGAATTTGACAGGCCGACTACATGTTTGTACATATTAGTTCAGTGAACATAATTAGTTCAGGTCAGAGGTCAATTTATTACTGGTGCTGGTATAATTATGTTATTCTCCAATATTTTTCTTTATTCAGCTGGAAAATACTCATAACCTAGGGGGTTGTAAGTACTCATCTAGAGACGTTAGTGACAAAGAACCCCTTAGGTCACATGTATTTTCCTTGGCTAAACAAAGAAAAATAGTGGGGAACAATATCTAATTGTAGAATTTGACATTCATTACACATACTCAGAGGAAACTACACATTCATTAGTCTGAATCACAAAACGTAGTATTTTTAGACTTCCCTTCGGTAATTCTTTGGTTTCACAGTCTAGGTGTTAAATTAGTTATGTCTTTATAAAATATACAAGCATCCTGTCACGAATGGTCTTCAGTTGCTTTATACATGTCCTTCAATATCGTTTATTTCTAATAATTGTTGTTAAAATTGACAACGTTTACTGTCCCTAGGGACTGTCAACTATATACATGTAGTATTTTTAGATGAAAAATAAAATTGTACCGTGGGTGTGATAATTGGTATCTTTATTCATTTATTTCGATTCTGAGACTATTTCAAGAAGTCATAAAATCTGTTCACAAGAGCTTTCTAACTTTTTACATTGATCTACTGCAATTGTTCCTTTTAGATTTTTGCGATATACAAATTCTTCTGATTGATTGATTGATTGATTGATTGATTGATTGATTGATTGATGATATCAATGGCCATATTTTAAAGTATAATTCTTTGGCAGTTGAGGAAATAGATGTCATTAATAATCACTTGCATCTGATCTAAGAGACTGTCTTTTTCAGATGACTTTTTTTGCAATGGATGAAATAATTGATATCTACTCATTAGTAAAACCCTTTATGTGGTTATTTCCAAATATTCTATAACATTTTTATTTATATATAGTTATCACTTCAAAATGTAATTCTTCAGTATTGCAAAAGAAAATGGATGTCTTTAATATAATTCTTTAATATAGTTCTGTGACAACCCATCAAAAAATGTCATTTTATAGAACGAACTGTCATTGATGAACATCTGCTTTGGAAGGAACACATTTGTCATGTAAATAATATTATAAGAAGAAAAATAGGCGCCATTTTCAAACTGAGGGAATTCGTACCGAAACATGTACTTACTTTTCTCTACACCACTTTCATCCAACCTCATATATCCTATGGGTTAGAAGTCTGGGGAAATACTTTTCATTCATATTTAGATTGTATTTTATTATCCCAGAAAATGGCTATGCGTGCTATTTCGCATAGCCATTTTCGGGAACATTCTTCTCCTCTTTTCAACCAGTTAGAAATTCTCGACGTTTTTAAGTTACACAAGTATTTAGTAGGGGTTTTTGTTTACGACTTAATACACAATAATTTACCACACTCTATAACCGATTATTGCACACTGTTGACTTATGAATACAATACACGACAGAAGGCTCAGGGCAATTTATGTATTCCTCCAGTGAAGACATCAGTTGGACAACAATCAATATCATATACAGGTGCAACTACATGGAACGACATCAAATACAATATCAGGAAGGAACCAACACGACATAGTTTCAAGCGGTCACTTAAAATAGATTTACTAAAAGAATATATAGCATAGTTGGCATTCTTTACCGAACTTTCTTCTCATCACTTTTAAAATGACTTGGATTGGGATGGGGGTTGGGGGGAGGGGCAAGTGCGTTTAGTAACACCCGTGAATGTTTAACCATTAACCATTAATGTAAGGGGTCAGACTTGATTAGCAAAGCTATTTTCTGACTCCTATTGCCTGTATAAATTGTGTATAAATATTTTTTTCCCAAGTGATCTGTAATTATTTCTTGTACAGGTAATAAAAATCAATCAATCAATCAATCAATCAACTAAATCTGAAACAGATATTGATATCACTTTCTGTACAAGTCATTACTGATAGCAAACCTACGTCTGTCAACAAACAACATGTACTCAGTCCAAAAAGTTGAAAATAGCTGACGTTTGAGTAACCCTTTTAAGTAAGATATGTAATATCACTCTGTTCTAAGACCAGCCGATATGTGAGGGTGCCCCATCACGGTGTACCTAGAGTAGTGATCCTTCTAAGACCAGCCGATATGTGAGGGTGCCCCATCACGGTGTACCTAGAGTAGTGATCCTTCTAAGACCAGCCGATATGTGAGGGTGCCCCATCATGGTGTACCTAGAGTAGTGATCCTTCTAAGACCAGCCGATATGTGAGGGTGCCCCATCACGGTGTACCTAGAGTAGTGATCCTTCTAAGACCAGCCGATATGTGAGGGTGCCCCATCATGATGTACCTAGAGTAGCGATCCTTCTAAGACCAGCCGATATGTGAGGGTGCCCCATCATGATGTACCTAGAGTAGTGATCCTTCTAAGACCAGCCGATATGTGAGGGTGCCCCATCACGGTGTACCTAGAGTAGTGATCCTTCTAAGACCAGCCGATATGTGAGGGTGCCCCATCATGGTGTACCTAGAGTAGTGATCCTTCTAAGACCAGCTGATATGTGAGGGTGTCCCATCATGGTGTACCTAGAGTAGTGATCCTTCTAAGACCAGCCGATATGTGAGGGTGCCACATCATGGTGTACCTAGAGTAGTGATCCTTTTAAGAGCCAAATTCTATTTTCAATTTCAGTCTTATCATATCAAAGGCTATTTACAGTTTCTCAAACACATTTAAAAAAAAAAATACAGATTTTTTTTTCAGTAGTAAGTATAGAAATTAGTGACCTACACTGAAATGTTGCATCATGGGATTTCTTCTATTTAAAGCATATTTCTATGTAAGGATTTTATAGCAGGTGTGGAAACTGTCTGTAATTTCCAGACATCTCATTAAAACCTACTTGATTTTCTGAGTACACATTTTTCGATATAATTTTTTTTTCAATTGGTATACAATTTGGTGCCTAACATCTGATATATGATCTAACATCTCATTTTTAATAGCATACTTCAAAATACAATCCTATAGTACATATGGATACTGGTATGTTGAGTCATTAGTGACCTTTGACCTTAAACTGCCTAAGGGATACAGCATCCCATACATAGTAAATGTCACCTGCAATCAGTATGCTCACCACAGGGAGCAGGGAACATATATGATTGAAGATTTTTTCCGTCAAACTATGATTTCTCTGTTGTATTCTTTCTTTACCCTTTTTTCATTTCAGTTTATAGCTGAATATTCACTCCATTTATTGGGTAAAATAAACAATAACTTCACATTCTTTAATAATACTGCTATTATTTTTTTTTCCTTTTGTGTTACACCAGGTTAAATATTCAGTTTATTTTTAGTCTAGTTCCTGACGACTGGATATAATAACCCAATCAACTACAAGTCTACAAAGTATATAACATAGGCTATAGTGCTATTACCAGAGAGCATTGTGGGTAATAACCCAATCAACTACAAGTCTACAAGCATATACTATAGTTCTATTACCAGAGAGCATTGTGGGTAATAACCCAATCAACGACGTCTACAAGCATATACTATAGTTCTATTACCAGAGAGCATTGTGGGTAATAATCCAATCAACTACAAGTCTACAAGCATATACTATAGTTCTATTACCAGAGAGCATTGTGGGTAATAACCCAATCAACGACAAGTCTACAAGCATATACTATAGTTCTATTACAAGAGAGCATTGTGGGTAATAACCCAATCAACTACAAGTCTACAAAGTATATAACATAGGCTATAGTGCTATTACCAGAGAGCATTGTGGGTAATAACCCAATCAACTACAAGTCTACAAGCATATACTATAGTTCTATTACCAGAGAGCATTGTGGGTAATAACCCAATCAACGACAAGTCTACAAGGTATATAACATAGGCTATAGTTCTATTACCAGAGAGCATTGTGGGTAATAACCCAATCAACTACAAGTCTACAAAGTATATAACATAGGCTATAGTTCTATTACCAGAGAGCATTGTGGGTAATAACCCAATCAACTACAAGTCTACAAGCATATACTATAGTTCTATTACCAGAGAGCATTGTGGGTAATAACCCAATCAACTACAAGTCTACAAGGTATATAACATAGGCTATAGTTCTATTACCAGAGAGCATTGTGGGTAATAACCCAATCAACTACAAGTCTACAAAGTATATAACATAGGCTATAGTTCTATTACCAGAGAGCATTGTGGGTAATAACCCAATCAACTACAAGTCTACAAGGTATATAACATAGGCTATAGTTCTATTACCAGAGAGCATTGTGGGTAATAACCCAATCAACTACAAGTCTACAAGGTATATAACATAGGCTATAGTTCTATTACCATGGAGCATTGTGGGTAATAACCCAATCAACTACAAGTCTACAAGGTATATAACATAGGCTATAGTTCTATTACCATGGAGCATTGTGGGTAATAACCCAATCAACTACAAGTCTACAAGGTATATAACATAGGCTATAGTTCTATTACCATGGAGCATTGTGGGTAATAACCCAATCAACTACAAGTCTACAAGGTATATAACATAGGCTATAGTTCTATTACCATGGAGCATTGTGGGTAATAACCCAATCAACTACAAGTCTACAAGGTATATAACATAGGCTATAGTTCTATTACCAGAGAGCATTGTGGGTAATAACCCAATCAACTACAAGTCTACAAGGTATATAACATAGGCTATAGTTCTATTACCATGGAGCATTGTGGGTAATAACCCAATCAACTACAAGTCTACAAGGTATATAACATAGGCTATAGTTCTATTACCAGAGAGCATTGTGGGTAATAACCCAATCAACTACAAGTCTACAAGGTATATAACATAGGCTATAGTTCTATTACCATGGAGCATTGTGGGTAATAACCCAATCAACTATAAGTCTACAAAGTATATAACATAGGCTATAGTTCTATTACCATGGAGCATTGTGGGTAATAACCCAATCAACTACAAGTCTACAAGGTATATAACATAGGCTATAGTTCTATTACCAGAGAGCATTGTGGGTAATAACCCAATCAACTACAAGTCTACAAGGTATATAACATAGGCTATAGTTCTATTACCATGGAGCATTGTGGGTAATAACCCAATCAACTACAAGTCTACAAGGTATATAACATAGGCTATAGTTCTATTACCATGGAGCATTGTGGGTAATAACCCAATCAACTACAAGTCTACAAGGTATATAACATAGGCTATAGTTCTATTACCAGAGAGCATTGTGGGTAATAACCCAATCAACTACAAGTCTACAAGGTATATAACATAGGCTATAGTTCTATTACCATGGAGCATTGTGGGTAATAACCCAATCAACTACAAGTCTACAAGGTATATAACATAGGCTATAGTTCTATTACCAGAGAGCATTGTGGGTAATAACCCAATCAACTACAAGTCTACAAGGTATATAACATAGGCTATAGTTCTATTACCATGGAGCATTGTGGGTAATAACCCAATCAACAGTACATGTACTTACCATATAGAGACCTGCCATATACATACACATCTACTTACCATATAGAATGTTTGTGACAGAAATCTATTGCCGATATGATTTGTCTAAAGAACTTCCTAGCTTCCTTGGGTGTCAGTCGACCTTTCTTTACTAAATAGTCAAAAAGTTCTCCTCCAGAGACGTGCTCTAATATAAGATATCTAATGGAAAGAAAACAAAGTACATACATGTACAAGTCATTATTCTTTCCTTATGAGACAGAGAGTCAGACCTAGACAGACAGACAGACAGACAGACAGACAGACAGACAGACAGACAGACAGACAGACAGAAAGAAAGACAGACAAAGACAGACAGTCAGTCAGTCAGTCAGTCAGTCAGTCAGTCAGACAGACAGACAGACAGTCAGTCAGTCAGTCAGTCAGACAGTCAGTCAGTCAGACAGAGACAGACAGACAGACAGACAGACAGACAGACATACATACATACATACATACATACAGACAGACAGACAGACAGACAGACAGACAGACAGACAGACAGACATACATACATACATACATACATACAGACAGACAGACAGACAGACAGACAGACATACATACATACATACATACATACATACATACATACATACATACATACATACAGAGACAGACAGAGACAGACAGAGACAGACAGACAGACACAGACAGAGAGACAGACAGACAGACAGACAGACGCAGGCAGACAGGCAGACAGACAGGCAGATATTAAACAAATTTGATGTCTTGTTGGGGTAGAATGCATCTCGGGGACTAATTTCCCTGAAATTTTCATAAATCTCTCCATTATCTTTACCACTGTTTAATATTCTGTATCAGTACTACAACAGTCTATAAGTCCCATAATCTATGCATATCCTAATTCTAAATTTCTTTTACAAATCACGAAGTCACTGTATGTCACATGATTGTAATCCCTAGGGACTCCCAACACGTGTTTGATTTGATGACAGCATGAGTTAGTCCAAGTCACGAAGTGAACCCTCAGGCTAATTTGGAAAGATAATAAAACATATCCTGATTGAGTATGGATTCTATTATTTACAAAGATGACCCTGTTCACCTGCACATGTCTTGTCTACACTAATGATTTCATTTCTACATCTTTCCTTAACATTCACTGTATTTCACTGAAATAATTGGTATATGGGTGGTATGTAGGTAAAATCTAACTGAGTTTCCCTGTCAATTAGCTAGGATAACCTGTCAGGTTTTAATGGCAGTAAATATGCAAATTCTCCATCAGTTACGTGGTCAATTTCCCAAGGTTCCGTGTGGGAGAGAAAGTAGTTGAAATCTACCAGTATTCTTGTACAATGTACATGTACAGAACCCCATCAAAGTATGGAAAATCTAAGTTTTACAGTACACCCACCACCCACCACATAATGTACATTCTCAAATCTTAGCAAATACGTACTACTAAATGCAGTTAAAAAATGAATTATTTTAACCCAAATATGAATATTTATACTTACAAATATTTTCTATTTTCATAAACATCATATAATCCTAAAACATGTGGGTGTTCTATTAATTTCATAATTGCTATTTCTCTTTCGACCTGTAAATAACAAAAATAATTTATTGTTAATGCCAATATTAATAAACAAAGTACTCCACACCGATTTCAATAGCAGACACAAACTACAATATATAGTTAGCAACTTTGCATAAATCACATACCCAGTGTTTTTGTTTAAGGGTGGTAAACAGATAAAATCTACCTGAGTTCCCCTGTCATTTTACCAGGGTTCCCTACCAGTGTTTTTGTTAAGGGCAGTAAGTAGGTAAAATCTACCCGAGTTCCCCAGTTATTTTACTGCAGTTCCCTACCAGTGTTTTTGTTAAGGGTGGTAAGCAGATAAAATCCACCCGAGTTCCCCAGTCTGCAGTTCTCCACCAAAATTATGGTATTATGCATTGGAAACTACATGTATGCCTGTTTTACTAAATTCCACCTTTCTGTTACCAAGGTTACACCTTAGCAAAAACACTGTATACATGCATTGCATCAAGAGTTTATTTTACCAAAAATAGTTTTTGAGAGAAGCAAGTACAAAGTATATTTTGTAATCTCATTTGGAAATATTAAACCAAAAGTCAGTGAAGTGCAAGTCTCATTTCAAGTTTCCCTGAATTACAAAATAATGACTATTGAAAGAGTTTCATATAATATCATCTGGTAAGAAAATAGAGAAAGATTTTTACATGATGCATAATACATACATGTATAGTTACCAACTCACCTTCATTAGAACTGACTCACTAAGTTTGTCTCTGTTTACAATTTTGACAGCTACTTTTCTCCCAGTTACACAGTGAACACCCAACTTTACAAGACCTAGAATATAACAAAGGGGAAAATATTGTAAATAACTAAACATGAATAACAACAAATTTGACATGAAAAATCAGTCACTAAAAGTACTAGATCCACTGTTCTTCATAATAGTTTATCGAATATGTACCAGATTACTTGCACCAGTGTGCGTGCATACTAGTGGTATTTGCACTGCAGTGCAATAACGGAAACAGTATACATTTTGTACCTGCATGCAACTGATATACATTTATTAGTTCTACCCTAAAAGTGTGTGATTGCATAGTGTTATCAGTATGAAAATTTGTTGAAACTGATAAACATACATGTACAATGTACAAATGTATGTAATAATAACAGTAATGTTGTCATAATTTAAAATGTTTCTCATCTATATGGTCACTTTAAATGATTGATTCATTTTAACAGAAGTTTATGAAATGTACAACTTTCTTTACTCTGTTGCTCGTCTGTGGTCTATTTTTCATAATTTATAAGGTGAACTAAAACAAATGTTAACAATTACACAATTGAGTTCTTTCTGTTTGAAATATTGTCCTGAATGAGCAATTGCTAACGGTCCAGTGGTGGAACACTACTAGTAAAATGAAAAATAAAAAAAAATTGACCACCTTTTTCCTTCTCAAAATTTAAAATGAAAAACAAATTCAAAACATTTAAAGATTATGAGACCAAAAATATCTCCCAAGGGACTGGTGC
Organism: Glandiceps talaboti; assembly: GCF_964340395.1. Lineage (NCBI taxonomy): Eukaryota > Metazoa > Hemichordata > Enteropneusta > Spengelidae > Glandiceps > Glandiceps talaboti. The sequence goes on along the minus strand of NC_135565.1, from coordinate 23,021,393 downwards.
CAGTCTATAACATTCTGTATTTCATCAAGAACTACCATGACCCCATCTAAACATTCCCAGTGTACTATCATACATCATTGTTGTTAATGTTTTGTTGTGACAAGAAAGACATTCTGTTTTGGAAAAAGTTTGATTTGGCAACATTTTCAGGTCCTGAACCCGCCAGAATCCTTACATAGCATTAAAAGTGATTGCTTACTGAGTAAACATCCTGCCTATGTCAACATTGTGTTAAACTATTTAAAATCTTTGTATAGTACATGCCAATATACAACCAGCGACAACCAAGCATTTACAAATTGAACATGTTACAGGCAGGGAAAGTAAATAAATGAACTGGATTAAAAACACTTGGCACAGCATTTTGGAAATACAGAGACTTGTATCACATTTCATTATCATCAGTTTTATGGCCTCTTTACACACTAGCTCAAATTCACAACAAAAAAATTCAAGTCCCTTGGAATTCATGCTTTATGTAAAGAGGTCATAATACTGTTCTTATTAAACCATACATGTCTCTGTACTTCCAGAATGTTGTGCCAAGTGTTATTAATCCAATTCAGTGGTTTACTTTCCCTGTTTGTAATAAGTTTAGCTTTTCACTGCTTGCCTGTCACTGGTTGTAAATACAATGGGGAAATAATATATGGACTCCAAGTTCCTGAATTCATCTACATAAACTTTCAGTCAAAGTTCAGGAATTTAACTTTGCATTGCACCAAAAGTTTCAAGTTAAGTGTCCAAGAATTTTGGAGAAAAGTCACGCATGTGTCATGACTTCAGAAAACACTGACAAAGCCATGGTGGATACCTGGCGAAAGCTTTGGTGAGGTAATTGTAAATTTTGGTGCAAAACGAAGATAAATTCATGAACTTAGACTGAACATTTGAACAGATGAACTTTCTTCATAATATGGACTCTAGGCTAGATATAAGAGTCAAGTCATGCTAAGTGTGTTGACAATTAACTATAAAAAGAACTGTACATGTACCTGCAGTATATTATTGACAGTTAGACTATTCCTTTCATTATACTGAGAACAATAAATACTCAGTGTGGTGAATTTTATAGCCACTTTTTGTGAAATGTATACAATTTTTACAACCATTTCTATTCATCTGATAATTCAAGTAACTGCATAGCTGAACATTTACTACCAACCCATTTATAGTACCTAAACTGTTAATAGATCTGACAAAAGGACCTGTACTCACCATGCACCTGTTTCTAGTATATTGTACTTTGTTGAAAGTCAGAAAGTAGGTCATACCCACCTTATTAAAACCTCTCGATACCCACCTTATTAAAACCTCTCGATACCCACCTTATTAAAACCTCTCGATACCCACCTTATTAAAACCTCTCAGAGTATACAAGTCTACTTTGATTGTGATAATCGCTATCAATGAATGATGTTACTTTTAGTCAACATACAGTATGATCACTCAATTAGACATCATTTAATATGTGACTTCATACTGCTACAACTAGGACCAGCATATTTTTTATTCGTTTATTTTTTTTATTGTCACAATCTTGTTATTTATGTGTGTCAATATAATAGTAAATCTGTGTATTTTCACTGTTTATAAGGTGACAATAGCCATATGGATGACAAACACATATTACTATTTATTTTGGATTTTTAATTCATAAAACAACTCTGATATGTTTGTATAACTTGAAAAACAATGTAAAACAGCACTGACCAAGTCTATGTTTGTAACTCAATAAATTCCAAAACATTAAAAAATGTGTAAAACATGTGTTCAACTTATTGTACATAAAATAACAAACTTTTTACACAGTTTTTAGCTTTTTATAATTTTTTGAGTTACGAACATGGACTTGAGCAATGCTGTTTCAGTTTGTTTTTACAAGCAGGAAAACATAGCATAGTTGCACTGAACATATAGTTGTCTTAAGAATTGAAAATCCCAAATAAATACCTATTTGTTATCCATATGGCCACTTTAATATTAAATTGATAAAATGAACAACAGCAGTTGCCATGTTTTTTATAACTATCAGTGTTGCAGCCAAAGGGAGTTTTTGGGTCATTTGACACACATTATTTGGACCTGACCTACAATTTTGGAAGTGACGGGTCATAGATGACCCACACTAAATTTGTGTGCAAATATGTTTAGCAAGATGACCATGCCTATAGCAACAGCCAAATGATTGCGTATACTGCATAGATAACAACAAGGTTGTTACTAGCAACTGCATAATCATTCAGCAAATATCTAGCAAGGATCAACATGTGGGTAAATATTTTTTTTTTAAACTGTACAGCTGTGCTACAACACCATTGGTGCTTTTTTTATAATGTCCCAACAAAATTTATGATGACCCAGAAAAATAAGTCTCGGGACACTATGTCCCACTCTTTCAAAAGGCTGACTGCAACACTGAACTACATGTCTATGCAACTGCACTTTTAATATCAATTGGTTGAACCCAACTTAGTATTTACACAATCATGTAACTATTTTCTACTCTTTTGCTCATGTCATTGAATTTATTTCATGTCTACTTTTCTGTTAGTTGTTTTTATTTTCTTCTTTTCCTTGAGGGAAATAAACATCACTAATATATTCGCTTTAAGTTTATCATTAGTTACTTTCATGTAAAAATCATCATTTTGAGAAGGAGTGTACAACGTTTTTGTTGTATATTGCCCAAGAGCAATGTATAAAGCTTCACCTGCAAAGTAACTATCTTGTGTGTTCCTAACTGACACAATGATACAACAACATGTGTATATTACAGCACTAGGTAGTAACATGCTTGTCTATGGAGTTATATGCCATGCCAAGTGTTACATACATATATACATCTAGTTGTGCATTACACCTCAGCATGTTGAAGCAGACAGTGGAGGAGGGGGAGACTGTCTATGGTTGAAGGGAAGAACTATATACACAGTGTACAATACTACATGTATATGAAAATTTACATCTAGCAGTATATACAATATGCATACATTGTACTTCAATGCAGTCAGTGGGTGTCTCTGCTTCATATTGCATTGAGCACTGTCCTGCCCAGTAAGATGCCTTAAAGGACTATATTTAAATTATATTATCTTAATACATGTAACTTAGGATTACACAGGATCATTCATTTCTTCTGGGCCGACTTTTCTATAACTCTGCCAAATAACCATAGATTTGAGTCCTAACAACCACAGATTTGAGTCCTAACAACCACAGATTTGAGTCCTAACAACCATAGATGATTTGAGTCCTAACAACCATAAATAGATTTGAGTCCTAACAACCATAGATTTGAGTCCTAACAACCATAGATTTGAGTCCTAACAACCATAGATTTGCATGAGTCCTAACAACCATAGATTTGAGTCCTAACAACCATAGATTTGAGTCCTAACAACCATAGATTTGAGTCCTAACAACCATAGATGATTTGAGTCCTAACAACCATAAATTGATTTGAGTCCTAACAACCATAAATAGATTTGAGTCCTAACAACCATAGATTTGAGTCCTAACAACCATAGATTTGAGTCCTAACAACCATAGATGATTTGAGTCCTAACAACCATAGATTGAGTCCTAAAAACCATAGATTTGAGTCTTAACAACCATAGATTTGAGTCCTAACAACCATAGATTTGAGTCCTAACAACCATAGATTTGAGTCCTAACAACCATAGATTTGAGTCTTAACAACCATAGATTTGAGTCCTAACAACCATAGATTTGAGTCCTAACAACCATAGATGATTTGAGTCCTAACAACCATAGATTTGAGTCCTAACAACCATAGATGTTTTGAGTCCTAACAACCATAGATTTGAGTCCAAACAACCATATAGATTTGAGTCTTAACAACCATAGATTTGAGTCCTAACAACCATAGATTTGAGTCCTAACAACCATAGATGATTTGAGTCCTAACAACCATAGATTTGAGTCCTAACAACCATAGATTTGAGTCTTAACAACCATAGATGATTTGAGTCCTAACAACCATAGATTTGAGTCCTAACAACCATAGATAGATTTGAGTCCTAACAACCATAGATTTGAGTCCTAACAACCATAGATTTGAGTCCTAACAACAATAGATTTGAGTCCTAACAACCATTGATTTGAGTCCTAACAACCATAGATTGAGTCTTAACAACCATTGATTTGAGTCCTAACAACCATAGATTTGAGTCCTGACAACCATAGATTTGAGTCCTAACAACCATAGATTTGAGTCCTAACAACCATAGATGATTTGAGTCCTAACAACCATAGATTTGAGTCCTAACAACCATATAGATTTGAGTTCTAACAACCATAGATTGAGTCCTAAAAACCATAGATTTGAGTCTTAACAACCATAGATTTGAGTCTTAACAACCATAGATTTGAGTCCTAACAACCATAGATTTGAGTCCTAACAACCATAGATTTGAGTCCTAACAACCGTATAGATTTGAGTCCTAACAACCATAGATTTGAGTCCTAACAACCATACATTTGAGTCCTAACAACCATAGATTTGAGTCCTAACAACCATACATTTGAGTCCTAACAACCACACATTTGAGTCCTAACAACCATAGATTGAGTCCTAACAACCATAGATTTGAGTCTTAACAACCATAGATTTGAGTCCTAAAAACCATAGATTTGAGTCTTAACAACCATAGATTTGAGTCCTAACAACCATAGATTTGAGTCCTAACAACCATAGATTTGAGTCCTAACAACCATAGATTTGAGTCCTAACAACCATAGATTTGAATCCTAACAACCATAGATTTGAGTCCTAACAACCATAGATTTGAGTCCTAACAACCATAGATTTGAGTCTTAACAACCATAGATTTGAGTCTTAACAACCATAGATTTGAGTCCTAACAACCATAGATTTGAGTCTTAACAACCATAGATTTGAGTCCTAACAACCATAGATTTGAGTCCAAACAACCATATAGATTTGAGTCTTAACAACCATAGATTTGAGTCCTAACAACCATAGATTTGAGTCCTAACAACCATAGATGATTTGAGTCTTAACAACCATAGATTTGAGTCCTAACAACCATAGATTTGAGTCCTAACAACCATAGATGATTTGAGTCCTAACAACCATAGATTTGAGTCCTAACAACCATAGATTTGAGTCTTAACAACCATAGATGATTTGAGTCCTAACAACCATAGATTTGAGTCCTAACAACCATAGATAGATTTGAGTCCTAACAACCATAGATTTGAGTCCTAACAACCATAGATTTGAGTCCTAACAACAATAGATTTGAGTCCTAACAACCATTGATTTGAGTCCTAACAACCATAGATTGAGTCTTAACAACCATTGATTTGAGTCCTAACAACCATAGATTTGAGTCCTGACAACCATAGATTTGAGTCCTAACAACCATAGATTTGAGTCCTAACAACCATAGATGATTTGAGTCCTAACAACCATAGATTTGAGTCCTAACAACCATATAGATTTGAGTTCTAACAACCATAGATTGAGTCCTAAAAACCATAGATTTGAGTCTTAACAACCATAGATTTGAGTCTTAACAACCATAGATTTGAGTCCTAACAACCATAGATTTGAGTCCTAACAACCATAGATTTGAGTCCTAACAACCGTATAGATTTGAGTCCTAACAACCATAGATTTGAGTCCTAACAACCATACATTTGAGTCCTAACAACCATAGATTTGAGTCCTAACAACCATACATTTGAGTCCTAACAACCACACATTTGAGTCCTAACAACCATAGATTGAGTCCTAACAACCATAGATTTGAGTCTTAACAACCATAGATTTGAGTCCTAAAAACCATAGATTTGAGTCCTAACAACCATAGATTTGAGTCCTAACAACCATAGATTTGAGTCCTAACAACCATAGATTTGAGTCCTAACAACCATAGATTTGAGTCCTAACAACCATAGATTTGAATCCTAACAACCATAGATTTGAGTCCTAACAACCATAGATTTGAGTCCTAACAACCATAGATTTGAGTCTTAACAACCATAGATTTGAGTCTTAACAACCATAGATTTGAGTCCTAACAACCATAGATTTGAGTCTTAACAACCATAGATTTGAGTCCTAACAACCATAGATTTGAGTCCTAACAACCATATAGATTTGAGTCCTAACAACCATAGATTTGAGTCTTAACAACCATAGATTTGAGTCTTAACAACCATAGATTTGAGTCCTAACAACCATATAGATTTGAGTCCTAATTAATATGAAACGGTCTTTAATCTAACATGTACAGTGTACATTTATATTTCTCCACTTTTTTCACTCCTAACACTCTTAAGACAGCATTTATCCTCCAAACTGTGCCAAGTACACATCCATTCATGTATAGAAATTCTAAATTTAGTATTAGTAACAAACTTGTAATGATATCTACATCAATGCAACTCTCAAGTTACCTAAAACGTACAAAGGACTGAATTATATTGACTTCAATAATGAAATATATATCTAAGTGTGAAGTACATAATGTGTGTTATTGGACAGGTTTTCAAGCTAGTCCTTTTATCTGATATACTCAAAGAACATTAAGATAAATTGATTCTGTGACCCTTCGGTAGTGAAATGACGTAAAACTCAAACTGTCTGACGTCAATTTATTCATTTTTTTAAAATCAACTTTAACAAAGGATATCACTATTGCAAGAAAAATAGATTTGATAACCATTCATTGCAACATGCTGTATGTATATTGATGTACATATAAAAATGATTTTATTCACTTATGACTTCAAGTTATCAGCCTCGTCAACAACTAAGGTTTCATTACACAGCAACATACAATGTACATGTACTGTACAGCTCAAGAAAATGTTTGCAACTGTAGTCTAGCATCAGGTGAATGTCTCTGAGTCACCAGTGTGGTGTTAGGAACTGGACAGGAAGGGTTTCCACCTACTTTGTAGTCCAGTCCTACCAGGATAGTAATATGTACATATGTACTAACTCCTTGGTGTGTGTTAGGAAGGAAGGATAATGCCTGAACCAACCCATCGTAACACAAACTACATTAATTGTACAAACTTAGTGCCATGTACAATGTACTCCACATCGTATGTTCCAACAATCTGAACCAACCCATCGTAACACAAACTACAAATTTAGCGCCATGTACAATGTACACCGTATGTTCCAACAATCTGAACCAACCCATTGTAACACAGACCACAAACTTAGCGCCATGTACAATGTACACCGTATGTTCCAACAACCTGAACCAACCCATCGTAACACAAACTACAAACTTAGCGCCATGTACAATGTACACCGTATGTTCCAACAATCTGAACCAACCCATTGTAACTGAGTAACGTCAATGGTGGACCTCCATGACTTCACAACATAGCTAAGTAACATCAATGGTGGACCTCCATGACTTCACAACAAAGCTAAGTAACATCAATGGTAGACCTCCATGACTTCACAACATAGCTAAGTAACGTCAATGGTGGACCTCCATGATTTCACAACATACATGTAGCTAAGTAACGTCAATGGTGGACCTCCATGACTTTGCAACATAGCTAAGTAACCTCAATGCTGGACCCCCACGACTTTGCAACATAGCTGAGTAACGTCAACTCATGGATCCCCACGAGTTCACAACATAGCTAAGTGACGTCAATGCTGGACCTCCACGACTTCACAACAACAACAATACAATAGTGTTAACGAGTCACGTACACTTCATGGGGACGACCACCTTGATACAAAATAACAACATCACACTATTCGGCCACAAAGACAAAACATCCTTTCCTTTGTCTAGGGTGTGAATCACCTGGGTATGGTGGTTTATCATTCTGTTATTTCTTTCCTCAAAGATGACCTAGATTTTGACTGCGGGCATCAATTCAGAAAATGCATCACTTGGATAATTAGATATTATTCCCAATATTTTTCTTTGTTCAGCTCAGGAAAATACTGGACAAGCTACATTTGTATGCCACTACAAGTCAATAGTGACAACCCTTACATCACAAGTATTTTCCAACTGAATGAAGAAAAATATAAATTTAATTATACAATGTACCTCCTTAAGCATTATGCATGAAAAACTGGAAATAGAATTAAGGTGATTTGAGCATTTTGACTAATATTTCAAGCACTGCAAAATCAGTGACGTAGGCACAGGTTGTCATGACATTGAAAGACTAGGGTATACAATCCATATATTCTGTTCAAAGACAATAAATTGGCTTGAGTATGATATAATAAATGGTAAAGACTGATGTCTGACGTACATGTACTTTGACACTATCTGTCTATACTTATCACAATCTACATGTATGACGTTAACCACCTGTGGAGGTGCGTACATGTATGTCTTTAGATTTAATCTCAGATTGTATAATTGTATCAGACTATGACCTTGTGCTCACAACTCCCTGAGATGCATGTGACACGTCTCCATAAGTAATCAATTCTTTATCACTTTCATTTGAACCCTCTAAAAGTGTAGCTGGCTACCGATGTGGTCGTTGTTAGCACCTCCCAGTCCTAATCTAAAGGTAATGAATAGTAATGGTTTTTCAGTATAAGTAACGAAAGAGCCCCAGTCCAATCATATTGTGTCCAAAATTTTGTCAAAAATATATAATGTAAACCATGATGTAAATTGTAGCAGTCACACCACTATAATTGATACAATGTAAAAACACAGCAAACACATTACAATATTCATGGAAACTCAGTACTGTATAATTATATATATCACATTAGCAGTAAATTTTAATCAACTTTAATATCAACATATCAATATTAATAAATACAGAACCTGTTATCATTGAAGGTGTGAAAGTTTTCTAAATTTGTGTTGGTTAGAAGTGTGTAAATGAAGTTCAGGATTATATTGATGACAGATCCCCTCCCTCGATCCTTACATTTGTAAATGAACAAAGTTTGTTTATTGAGCTTGGTGACATACATGTATTGTGCAGTGATTATTCCTTACATGTACATTACCCTTGAAGCATCAACAATAGCAAGGATCTACTTGTTACAAAACCATAACCATCATATGATTAAATCATTTCACACAGGGGGTATTTCCTATGACGTTTGTCTATCTAGGACACTTAATTACCCCCATTGAATTGACTCATCTTCATGCAGATGTCAACCTTGCAACATTGACGTCCAGACACCCTGATCTTTGACCTACATGTGTAGGTTTACAGGGTAAAAGTACATTTAATGCTCTTTAACGTACCAATCATTATATATCTAATGTACTATAATACTCTCCTTATGCAAGTTATAAAACTCTTCCAATAAGATTTTTCTGATTCTGTATATTACAGCTGTGTTTTATGTAGACTTTGATAACTGCCGCTATAAAAGTACATTGTACTTTTCATAAGGTATTTTGTTCAAACGATAAAATCTACCAGGGTTCCTTTTCATAATTATGGTACATAGGCTAGATCCAGTCACTGTTCCTTCTTAATGTACATGTTCTCCAACTGTGGAGTAGACTGTGGAGTAGAGAATGGACCAACAACTTTCTTCTTCCTTTCAGCTTAATATACTCCAATCGTGGAGTAGAGTGTGGTTACATAAACGGACCAACGACTTTCTTCTTAATATACTCCAACTGTGGAGTAGAGAGTGTTTACATAAATGGACCAACGACTTTCTTCTTAGTATACTCCAATCGTGGAGTACAGTGTGGTTACATAAACGGACTAACGAATTGAATCTGTCAGACTAATAATACATTACATTGTATACCATACACAAACCAAAAATATGGAATTTATAATTTTTCTTTGATATTACTTTTGCTGGTATAATGTTATTCTCCAACATTTTTCTACATTCAGCCAGAAATACTTGTGACCTAAGGGGTTTTGTCACTATGAGTCTAACGAGTCTAACGACTCATAGTAACAAAGACCCCTAGGTCACAAATATTTTCCTTGGCTGAATGATGAAAAATATTGGCATGTGTATAATATATGTATAATGTGTGAATATAGAAATCTACTCAGCCATCAAATTTTACCAGAGACTGAGATTTGTGTCCACAATAAATTACAAAATGTACAATTAAAGGGGAAATTCACTCCAGGAAATGAATGTGAGATGTTTTTACACTGAAGGGTATAGGCTTTTTGGACTCATGAATATTCAGTGTTAAACTTGAATATATTATTTCTGCTAACTCCCATGATGCAATAGCCCATAGAAAAGATACCCTATAAAGCCACAAGATCAACTTGATGTGTCTCTGAAATTTCAAATAACTCTCCAGAACCCATAGTTTATGAAAATGTCTCTATTTTCAGGAGTAGTGTTTCCATTTAATTAAGTAAAGATTCCATAATTCACATCCTACACGTACTTGTTAAATAATAATTATAATGAATAATAATAATAATGTTGGGTTCTTATATAGCGCTTTCCCACGCCGTGCTCAAAGCACTTTACAATTATTACCCCTGGCTCGGATCAGAACGGCACAACAGACCTTCTTTTAGTCTTTCTCAACTCTCCTGGGAGCATACAATCCATTGCAGCCATTTCAGTGCATATATAGGATTAAAGCCTTCACATTGCAACCTACATATCCTACCAGGTCCCCAATTATACAGCTGGGTTGACTGAGGCATAGTCATGGTTCAAATCTTGCCCAAGGACTTTAGCCACTCAGAAACAAAAAGCATTCAGCGACGGGGCTCGAACCTGGTAGAGCTATAATTGTATTTTCATCCGAGAAACAGAAGCTTAAAACCATAGACCTTAATAATATTCACAAAAGGTCTGTGTTAAAACTCACTTTTGACATAACAGTACAAAATCACAAGTGCTACACTGTGCATGGGATGTATGTATTAACTGATGACTAATTATATCCATCCTACATCTACTGTCTACACGACTGCTAATTTTGATTCATAAATAAGATAGTGTCATTTCTTCTTGTTTGCTTTTGTTTGCCCAAGTTCACAAACCTAAAGATTGAACATTCACTGTGCAAATCACCACACTGTAACTGGTAGACTTATGGCTAGTTATACACTATCCCATATCTACAATGATCTATGGTATTGTCATTGCTAAATGTTGATGGACACAATCCCCATGTACATGTATGACAGTGCTGTTTCCTTTGTTTGTTTTTTTGTTAAAAATTTTTGCTCAAATGAAAAATGTTCAAACACCTAAAGCTTGTACAAATTGCTACACTTTCTGTACTGACTGGCTTACTGACGACTGTTAGCATGTACTCTATACAATATCAATTGTCTGTGTGACTGCTGTTGATTTATAAGGCTTGTCATTTCCTTTATATGCTTGTGTTAAGAATTTCACCCAAATGAGAAAAAAGTTTATAAACTTTCTTGTGCACTCAGTACAAAACACCACACCTATTACTGTTGACTGGTTGACTGATAACCAGTTATGCATGGTACAATCTCCATACCTACATGATACAGCTATTGTCTGTGTGTGACTGTTGGTGTGCAAATTGCCACAATTTAAGTATTGACTGGTTGACTGACAACCAGTTATGCATGATACCTAATCTATTGTCAATGTGACATCCGGTGTTGATTTATAGTCATTTTCTTGTAATCATCCCAATGTCCTACATGTATATATCACTGTTTTGATGCTCTATTTAGCATTGGTAATAACCATACATGTATATACATGTATATGTACCTTGCATCCATAGACCCATATTAAGGTTCACTGTCTCCATCTAACCAAACCATTTTGTGTATCAATAGACCAGTCCTGTATTGAGATTCACTGTCTCCATCTAACCAAACCATACTATGCATCAATAGACCTGTATTGAGATTCACTGTCTCCATCTAACCAAACCATACTATGCATCAATAGACCTGTATTGAGATTCACTGTCTCCATCTAACCCAACCATACTATGCATCAATAGACCTGTATTGAGATTCACTGTCTCCATCTAACCAAACCATACTATGTATCAATAGACCTGTATTGAGGTTCACTGTCTCCATCTAACCAAACCATACTATATATCAATAGACCTGTATTGAGGTTCACTGTCTCCATCTAACCCAACCATACTATATATCAATAGACCTGTATTGAGATTCACTGTCTCCATCTAACCCAACCATACTATGTATCAATAGACCTGTATTGAGATTCACTGTGTCCATCTAACCAAACCATACTATGCATCAATAGACCTGTATTGAGATTCACTGTCTCCATCTAACCCAACCATACTATGCATCAATAGACCTGTATTGAGATTCACTGTGTCCATCTAACCAAACCATACTATGTATCAATAGACCTGTATTGAGATTCACTGTCTCCATCTAACCCAACCATACCATGTATCAATAGACCTGTATTGAGGTTCACTGTCTCCATCTAAACCAAACCATACTATGTATCAATAGACCTGTATTGAGGTTCACTGTCTCCATCTAAACCAAACCATACTATGCATCAATAGACCTGTATTGAGATTCACTGTCTCCATCTAACCCAACCATACTATGCATCAATAGACCTGTATTGAGATTCACTGTGTCCATCTAACCAAACCATACTATGCATCAATAGACCTGTATTGAGATTCACTGTCTCCATCTAACCAAACCATACTATGTATCAATAGACCTGTATTGAGATTCACTGTCTCCATCTAACCAAACCATACTATGTATCAATAGACCTGTATTGAGGTTCACTGTGTCCATCTAACCAAACCATACTATGTATCAATAGACCTGTATTGAGATTCACTGTCTCCATCTAACCAAACCATACTATGTATCAATAGACCTGTATTGAGATTCACTGTCTCCATCTAAACCAAACCATACTATGTATCAATAGACCTGTATTGAGGTTCACTGTCTCCATCTAAACCAAACCATACTATGTATCAATAGACCTGTATTGAGGTTCACTGTCTCCATCTAACCCAACCATACTATGTATCAATAGACCTGTATTGAGGTTCACTGTCTCCATCTAACCCAACCATACTATGTATCAATAGACCTGTATTGAGATTCACTGTGTCCATCTAACCAAACCATACTATGTATCAATAGACCTGTATTGAGGTTCACTGTGTCCATCTAACCAAACCATACTATGTATCAATAGACCTGTATTGAGATTCACTGTCTCCATCTAACCAAACCATACTATATATCAATAGACCTGTATTGAGGTTCACTGTCTCCATCTAACCCAACCATACTATGTATCAATAGACCTGTATTGAGATTCACTGTCTCCATCTAACCAAACCATACTATGTATCAATAGACCTGTATTGAGATTCACTGTCTCCATCTAACCAAACCATACTATGTATCAATAGACCTGTATTGAGGTTCACTGTCTCCATCTAACCAAACCATACTATGTATCAATAGACCTGTATTGAGATTCACTGTCTCCATCTAACCCAACCATACTATATATCAATAGACCTGTATTGAGGTTCACTGTCTCCATCTAACCAAACCATACTATGTATCAATAGACCTGTATTGAGATTCACTGTCTCCATCTAACCAAACCATACTATGTATCAATAGACCTGTATTGAGATTCACTGTCTCCATCTAACCAAACCATACTATGTATCAATAGACCAGTCCTGTATTGGGATTCACTGTCTCCATCTATAGCAAACCATACTATGTATCAATAGACCTGTATTGAGGTTCACTGTCTCCAACTACATGTATATAGCAAACCATGCTGTATGGGATATACTTGACATTAATTTTGTATTTAGTACTGTATCATGACTACAACATGGTACATGTAGCTGTGACTATGCTATCCTGCACTGTCAGCTTCCAAATAATCATGTTCAAGTTATTTGTAAAATGATAAATTATAGTTTCATAATGTGTATTTTATGTAGTGTTACAGCATCGCTACATGTATATGCTCAATATACTGTTATACATGTACAGTAAAAGTAAACCTAGATATTGTCACCACTAGAAAATTTTACAGTCTTCAGCAAGTTCTCAAAGACTAATTTTTTACTAATTACCAGACTGGTACATTGTGTTCATGTACAAGAAGGCATTCTACTAATTTTTACTACTTACCAGACTGGTACATATACATGTACATTCTGTTCATGTCTGAGAAAGTATTTCAGTTACTATTTAGTTTTGCATTTTCCTTTTCAGCGAAAATTTCCAGGTTTGCAGTGTTACCCCTGGTATGAACCTATAATGGCACAACACTACAGTACAAATGTATGTCCTTTGTAACTGAATTCCCTGCAGAGCAAATAATCCATGCCAACCCACTGGACTAAATCCTTCACACAGCAGCCTCTATTCTAGCAGGTCCCCATTTATAAAGCTGGCTTGACAAGGGCACAATTGTGGTTCAAATCTTACCCAAGGATTTTGGCCTTTCAGAAACGAACGGCTCAAATTGACAACATGCATATTGTGTGCCACTGAACTGTAACTACTGAACCATTATGACCCCAAGTATGTCATTAATTGCTGTGTTTAGACAGCTATTAAAATGGCATCTCACTCCTATACAAGATATAACAATACAGTCTATGTCTGAAATGAATAGAAGTGTGTCCTAATGATCTCAAACAACCATCCTGATGATAGAAACACCTGCAGGATGTACATTTTTTTGTGTCATGTATGAATGCCTATCTCTACTACATATGACTGTACATATATGTATGTCTACAGGCTTATATCATCTTGACCTGCTTCAGAGTGTATTAATTAAGTACATGCATGTAATGGTGTAAAAAATGAAGATAATCCAGTCCCTAAAATTTAGTAAATTAACCAACATTTCAATATAAATTTTAGTTGACTGGCTTGTGAGAATTGTATGTTACACATGTAATTTATGGTACACTAATGTCTTGCATATGTATAGTATACATACATGTACATGTATATATAGAATAGAATAGAATAGAATCTTTATTACATCCGTTCAGAAAACTACATGTACATTGACTATTTCTTCATTGGATTTTCTGCAATAAGAGTTTGGTGCTAAAACAAACAAGTAAAATATATCAACTAGAATAATACTAGTTAACAAAAATAACAAAATGAGGTTTCTATATATGTATAGAAATGTACTGTACATATAGATGTCTTACAACCACTAGTCTATTGCCATGGCATGATGGCCATTATCCATACATGTACAGTCATCTATCAGTCCATTATTATTCACCAACAAACCAGTATGTCTAGCTGACAGGATTTCCCCTACCTATACATGTATGTATAAGGTGTTACAGAATAATACATTTCAGGAAATATTTTGTTACATGTATGTTACTCACTTTCTATTTGTTTTCTTCACAAAGAATAGTCTAGACCACATCTTGAACTGCCAGACTATATGTATATGTCTATCATGGAGACTACATTATTTGTACATCATGAACTGCTATACATCATGAACTGGAGACTACATCATGAACTGGAGATTACATCTTGAACTGGATTATATATTTAGTTTATGATGTATCGTATTCCTGTTCCGTATACATGTATGCAGTGATTATAATTGTCAGTCTTAGACACACTGTCACTAGGTCATCAGTCTATCACATTGGATTGTCAGTCAGTCTTAGACACACTGTCACTGGGTCATCAGTCTACCACATTGGATTGTCAGTCAGTCTTAGACACACTTGGTCATCAGTCTATCACATCAGATCATCAGTCTCAGACATACATGATGTACTGGATCAATACAGTCAATGACCTCTAGGTACACAGAAATTAATCAATCACTTTCCGGTGACTTTACTGTCAACAGTTCAATACAATTTATTGATTAATGGTCAACAACTTGAACACATTTAGGTTAGATTAGTTCTGAGTGTGTCACTACTGACCAGTAAAATAAGATGTATACAAAATGTACATGACTGTGTCTCAGACAAAAATATTGACCAGAAGGGCACTCAATACACAATTTAATGTACGTTTATGTACAATGTATTCTCATGTAAATGTGTATGCCAATTTAAGTATACAATGTATTTTGGGTTCATCAAACCATGTTACATCCAAGATCAAACTAGTGACCACCTCAGATGGGATATATGTAAGATTTGACTATCATTCACTTGTACTTTGTACTAAAGTATAATCTCATTCTGTGTGCACATTGTACTATGTAGAATTAATAGACTAGTACCTGAGTTCATGAAGTTATACCATTAAAAAAATTCTATGGATTGAGTTACAAATGTACATGTAGCATGGCCGGTGGTAACATGCAGTGTGCCCTAGCTCTATATGCGCGCACAATGTGCATGAACTAGACACTCACACATGAAAAAAAAATATAATAAAATAAAATAAAAAATCTACCTATCCCACCTATTCTAAAATTGAATGTAACCAGAACCACACAATTTTTTTTTAGTTGTCCTATTCACACATTTTTTGTGAGTAAAAATGATAGAAACTGGATGGGTTAAATTCTTGTGTAAGAGATAAGATTATCAAATTTAGGTGAGTCACAAAAAATTGTTGTTCATCAGTGACACTTGGCGGTACATGTAACATGCATATTTATACACTATGACATAGGAAATGTACTATGATGACTGGTGGTCATGCACAGCTTGGTTTTAAGTCAGACATAAAACGTTTGTGTATATGTATATGTAGGGTTAACAATAATAATCACTTCAGGCCATTGCCCTAGCTGCTATAGTTTATACATGTAGGAATTTAGAAACAAAGCATACATGTACCCCAGTACACGTACTAAATATTTCATGTACTAGCAGTTTAGGTTATACCCTCACTAACATCATGTGAAGGTTCAAAGATCAAGACAAATAGCATATACCAAGTATTACACTAACCCGAGACTCAAACTAAAGATAATTTCACAGTACATGTATCATTTATGTATGTTTGTCATACAATGTAGTGTACTTGTACTCTGGTACTTTGTATACATGTACTTATCACGTATGTAAACATTGTATGATATTAACACAGAGTTATATACATTAATAGTCTGGATGCCAACTGTTGTTCCAGTGAGTGGCCGATACTGTATAGGAACTAGACTATATACACAATGTACATGTAATGTGTGTCTACTGGATCAATTTACTGTTTTGGTTTCATTAACACTACACTAGTCTACAGTGTTTATGCCTAGGGGCATACTAATTAAAAGATACACATTGTAGAGATCTAAAGATATCACCAAAACAATTCACTGTCTGAAATACTGTCCGAATATTTGATACACAAAGTGACTTAATTAAAAGGCTTGGGGGTAATGTCAGCACTTTTTGCCACACTTGTTTAGTGTTTTAGCTAGTGCTGGCCAGTGACATCAATGATTACAATTTCAGAATATGGTTACATTTCTTTAATATTACCTCCATATCTTTTATTTATTAAATTATCAGTTGTTTTTTTACTGGGAGTAGGCACCTTTGAAAGAAATGTATTTACCACATATGACCTATTGACATGTACATTGTACATGTGGTTAGCTACTGTCCTACCCATGACTGTAGACATGTACATGTGGTTAGCTACTGTCCTACCCATGGCTGTAGACATGTACATGTGTTAGCTACTGTCCTACCCATGGCATGGCTCTTTACTTTTTAAATATTTACTCAATGTTTGTTTATAAAATAACTTTTTCTGAAAAGAGTACTGACTTTTAGTGAGTGTGTGTGTGTGTGTGTGTGTGTGTGTGTGTGTGTGTGTGTACAAATAACCTTTGCTACCTAATACACTATCCCTATATCTTTATTTTACCACATTTTAGCAGTGATACGGAACTGTTGCTTTATTACTACTCCATAGCTGGTTGAACTCTACTTTACTGATGGCTATATATTCCAAAACTTAGTGAACACACTGTGGTTTGTAGATATGTGGTTTAATACACTGATTTCCAGTACACAAAATTTATAAAAATCTTCATACAGACAGTAGTTGTATTCTGTGTGTGTAGATATTGTCCACTCCCTACAATGTGTCAATTAAATCACCAAACCTTGTTTCACATTCTTTACCTAGGTGGAGGTAAGATAACATGAGCAAACAAACCAATAATATGAACACATAAACCAATGGTGAACTGTTAAAGACAGCCTGTGGGTTCAAACACAAGTCACTTCGATGAACATTTCAAGCTCGTTAGCCTTGTATCAAAGCTTTTAGTCTGGTTTAATTGGCAACGGTAGAATACTATTGTGAACCTAGTTTATCAACTTGCTGTCATCCAAAGTATTTTTTATTTTCCCTACTAAAGATTATCCTATAATAAACACATAAAATAATCAACAAACACAACAGCAGCAATAAATACATTATTTAAGTCAAACTGATAATTATTTTCTAATTAAATATTTTTTTGAAAGTATTTAATAGATTTTACAAATTATAAATGTGATATTTATTGTCATTTAGGCTGATCTTCTTTAAATGCAAATATAAAATGTTCACATATAATACATGAACTTAAAACTAAAAAATTTGTAAAAATATCGATAAGACTCTCAATATTGATCCCTATTGTTAGATTTAACGCTGTTGGTCATTCATAGAAAATAAAAACATCTTTCAATATTATGTACTTCACATTAAATATTGTATTGACATTTACAAATTAAGTTTGAGATCAATATATTGATCATTTACCGCAAGAAATCAATATATAAACTCTAAAGCTTACTATACTAAGTAATAATAATTTCCAGTGGATTTACAGATGACATTTATACCAAATAATGTCTTCAAAAGAGAAATGAATTAATTTTGTGCCAAGTTTAAATTAAATGTCTTCATACTTCCTGTATTACATTTCACTTCTGGGCTTATAATACATTGTTTTTATAAAGCCTTCAGTGATTGGCTTAGCTTATGTCACATGGTATGTACTATTGACCCATAGTGACCTCAATATTAATGGCACATGTCAAAAATAGTCAAAATATGGAACATCCAAGATAATGACATAAAATTGTTAATTTACATGATGTCACGTACTTGGCTTAAATATAATAGTACATATCTCCTAGTTACATGATTAAAGGGCCAGGTTTCAATCCCAGGTCATCACATTAGTATTATCTTATCAGTGAAGCCCTGAGGATTACGTGGATCATTCCTGTGTCCTGAATCACCACATTCTGTAGCTTTACCAAACAACTAGTTTTTACATCTAAATTCGAAGCCTAATCCAGAGTGAGTCTTTAAATATATGTATGTTTAAGCATAGACAGTGGAGGGTCCCCTCCACTGTCTATGGTTTAAGTATAGACCTTAGACTACATGTACATTTATATATACACATACTAATTCTTCATATATGTATGAAAAAAAATAAAGCACAAAAACATTCAGATTTGAACTTTTCACCTCTTTAAAGTTGTAACATTTTAATTTACTTACTACAACTACTTGATATTACCAAAACAAATTCAACATAATTAATGAAAATTATAACAATGGCTAACCCCTGAATTTTTTCCATGAAATACGTCAATGAATTGTGAATTATTTACACTAGCCGACCTGATCACGTGATAACAGTACTTTCTATTCTAACGTGTCAAAAAGAATAATCTGTTAAAATAAAGTGGTCTAATGGAATGAACAGCTTGGTGCATATCAAACATATTACAATGTGAGTGACTGCATAGCATACAGATTAGCTAAATGGACAGTATATCTAGGCCAGTCACATGGGATTTGATATTCAGCCAAAACCAATGTCTGATTACATGCATAAGTTATCAGCCACTTTCACTAATCAATATGTTTCTCTTGTCAACAGCTTACTGCTACAGTGTGCATGCAGATAAAATGGACTTGAAATTATATCTTAAAATAGCATCTTGATTCAGTCATTTTGTTTCTTCATGTGCTAGTGTGATACAAATAATTATTGTAAAAATTGCACATTGATTTCATGTGAATTACTTGTCTGCATGTGTTAGTACATTGTATTTACAGTATACAGACTATCATAATATGCACGAGCCAAGTTGAACAAAAAATATGGAATATATAATATACTCTGGTCATCCTATGTCTTGATAGCACATGTCTGTGTCATGACAATGTGTGTCTACATCATTGGTTTTTCTCGTTTGAAATATAAGTCAAAATTTTCAAAATTGTTATTACTTTCCCTGATTTTTCTTTAATATTACTGGCGCTGTTTTAATTATGTTATACATATATCTCCTACATGTACTAAGTGTGTGAGACTACATGTGACTACATGTGTATATACGTACTGTAGCTTTTAAACTTTACATTAAAAAATAAATAAATACATAGATAATAAACAAATATTATTATTGAATAATGATATGATATAAATAAATAAATAATAAATAACCTGAATTTTTCTGCTTAATTCTAACAAACGTCACAACACGATGAATAGAGGTAAATAAGGACATCTAACCGCTTTCACCACATCAGATTTTAATCAGATTGGGCTAGATATATACTTCAGTCCACAATGATTATTCATAAATCATTCATTATTTCATTTCAACAGCTTTTTATTTAGGGATTATCCTCACCAAAAACATCCAATCTAACCTGAAGTTTTTGTTGAGGTATACTTTGATGTCAAAAATTATTATTATGTATTGTCATCAACCATTCACAAACAACTAAGAGAAAGAAGAACTGATTTAATTTTAAAAATGCTAAAGTTGAAATAAAAGTCTCCCTACAATAGGGATTTTTCTTATTTAAAGATTAACAAAACTCATTTATTCTGTAGGCAGAGATTGGTATGATACATACACTGTATAACCATACAATATACCTTGAAGTCTTAATAAGGTCATTAACATACATAGTACAGTTACGGATACCAGGGTACATAAAATTTTACTGATGTTAAAATCAATTTCAATAAAATTTAATGATATTTTTAATTTACAGAATGATATATGTATACGCTGAATGAAAATAGTAAAAATACAGTTTTTACTATCGATATTTCTATCTGAAACTTAGATATGAAAATGAATTTATGAGATTATCATCATACAATATCATTTATATAATTATCATATTCATATGCTATAAATAACACTTACAAGTTTATGATGAAATCACATCATAAAAAGAACTTATATGAGTTATGAAATTAAAGTTTACCATTAGGAATTTCAGTACTGTGTATACTGTGTATGTACATGTACATGTATACCCTCTCCTGGGCTAGATTCTTCTATTATTAAAACCACTTTCAATTTCAATCTTGTTGTGAACAAACTTAAAATAGACTAAAGTAATACATACACTGGATGTACATTCAATTTGTAGAATTACAAAAATGTACATCGTCCAAAAAACAGTGAAAAGCTGAATGTTAGTGGGTACAGCTGTATAAATAAAGCCAAGTATACATGTACAGGTACATGTACAAATATATCAGTAAGATATTCTTCTCTGAATACAGCCTGATATTAACACTGAGCTTGTGCAGGCATTAACCCTTCCAAGTTGATCCATTTGCAACACTTAATGAAGTGTTAGTGCTGGCCCTTTGCTAGCTACAGAATATACAATGTACATGTAGCCTGGTTTTAACACATGTAGGGATGGTGTAGGTGTAACCTTTTCCAGTTGCTAATGTATGCTGGTACAGTGTTAGTGCCAACCTGGTGTTATCACTGAGCTATCCTGGTGATAAGTTGGTAAGCTACATGTACATGTAATGTAGCCAGGTCAATGGCATACATGTATGTAGCTATGTAGCTTGGTGGTAATGTCATGCTGGAGTAGATCCAATGTACATTAACCTTTCTAGTAAGTATTATGCATGCCTTTCTATGAACATATTATTTTTCATTTTCATGTAATGTCAACAGTTTGGTAAACATAAGGATTACAGTGGATGTTCAGCCTTCAACCTGTCTCATCTTCATTGAAAGGTTCCCTATAGGGATCATATTTCTTAATACATTTTGTATTAATTTACCCAGGTGGACAGGATGGTTAACATAAAGATTACAATGGATGGCCAACTTTCAACCTGTCTCTAGACCCTTGTAACTCTATAGGGAATTACTTTTTTAATATTCACCCAGGTGGACAGGATGGTTGACATAAAGATTACAATGCATGGCCAACCTTCATTCTGTCTCAAGACCCTTGTAACTCTATAGGGATTACTTCTTAATATTCACCCAGGTGGACAGGATGGTAAACATAAAGATTACAATGGATGGCCAACTTTCAACCTGTCTCATCTCCATTGTAACTCTATAGGGAATTACGTCTTAATATTCATCCAGGTGGACAGGATGGTAAACATAAAGATTACGATGGATGTCTAGCCTTCAACCTGTCCATCTCCATTGTAACCCTATAGGGAATTACGTCTTAATATTCACCCAGGGGTCATGTTGCTAATCACATTCCTGATTCATTTGGCTTTTATGCTAATTGACTGTAAGTATTTCTTTCATTCATTAATTGGAAATAAAGTATTCTGTGGTGTAGTAATACGTACGTGTACTACATTGATGTCATCTTTCAAAATAATCACGCCTGTACAGTATACATGTAGTTATGACTAATATCACTGGCATTATTGGTATTTTAGACGAGTTTCTCATTCAAAATCTAACATGACACAAATTTGACAATTTGCATTTAATGGTGAGAATACATGTACAAAATAAATTCATGTATGATGTATGTACACTTGTATTTACATACATGTACATGTATACCTAACATCACCTTTCAGTTTAAGAATATGAATTACAATTACATGGACATACTGATGGACAGATGGACACACAGACAGTCAGCTAGGCAGACAGTCAGAAAAATATACACAGATAGACAGGTACATGTACATGTACATTTTGTTCGCCCACAATGTAGGTGACAGAGACAGACAGACAGACAGACAGACAGACAGACAGACAGACAGACAGACAGTCAGTCAGTCAGACAGTCAGACACACATACATAGATGCACAGACACACATAATGTACAAAGACACACACACACACTACACATCACATCTACATCGATCTAAAAACAGATGAATCAAGTTACAAAAAAAACACCATTTATTCCACGATTAAGACACTTCAAAAGTGATCAATGTAGGGTTGTACTAACACAATTCTAGTACAAATAAATAAATGATATATTATTTATAATATACAACCTAATTCACATAAGGGTATCAAACTACAAATTAGGTGGTCTAACCTCGAAACCTGTCCACAGGTATATCTGTATATGAATACAAATGTAGTGGTGTACTGTATTACATGATGATGTATGTACGTATATTCAGCTGACTGCAAAGAATGTGGACCAGTATGCCCTCTATGCAAATTTGATCTGCCACTTACAGTTACACACAGCAATTTCTTGTGACATAACAAAATTTGGCACTCCCATAACACTTACTACAGGTATATATATACATTGTACATGTATGTACATGTAGGTGTGGTTACTCAACAAAATTCAATTTCTATCATTATAAATAACAACGAAAATTTCTGTCATACATTAGAGAGCATACTAATGAGGGCACTTTGGTTAACAGGGCACATACATTGTAATAGTGAAGTTACATTAATGGAATCTAGGTTTTGAAGTGACTACATAGCCTTCTTCCAAATCACTCAGACATCATCAGACTGAGTGTAATAACTGATGTTATGCCGTTTGGTCAGGGCATATATACATGTTTGGTTAAAAATGACTGTGGCAATGTAGAAATCTCTCATATTATATTTTGTACATATATTTCAACCATAAATTGTACATGATGTTGTATGTATACAAACATACATGTATACACAATTGTACATGTATACATAATTATTGTATACAGATATACAAAATGTACAGTACGTACATATACATATACAAATGTACATGTATGTATACAAAATTGTACATGTATATATAATTGTAGTATACAGATATACACAGTGTACAGTACATATACCAGGTAGTACATGTATACAAATGTACATGTATACAAAATTATTGTACACAGATATACACAGTGTACAGTACATATACCAGGTACTACATATATACTAATGTACATGTATATATAATTGTAGTATACAGATATACACAGTGTACAGTACATATACCAGGTACTTCATGTATACAAATGTACATGTATACATAATTATTGTATACAGATATACACAGTGTACAGTACATATACCAGGTACTACATGTATACTAATGTACATGTATACAAAATTATTGTATACAGATATACACAGTGTACAGTACATATACCAGGTACTTCATGTATACAAATGTACATGTATACATAATTATTGTATACAGATATACACAGTGTACAGTACATATACCAGGTACTTCATGTATACTAATGTACATGTATTGAGCTGAATATAAACAATACAGACATTCTGTAGAACAACTAAAACAAACATGTATCTAGAGTTATGTGAACACGATATAGAAATACTGAAGACAGTGTCTTAAACTCAACTACTAGTACTAATCAGATTACATAATTTACATGTGTATTTCCCGCAGTCAATTTGTCTTCCTCAAAACCATGATAATTATATTGAATATTTTGATGTGAATCAATGGATGGATTATATAGTCACTTAGACCTGAAACGTGACTGGAGAGTTGAATTAAATTGACTCAGGATTCTACAGATCTGAGAGACATCTCTAAATATTTAAACCTGGTTTTAAAAATGTGCTTTCCTACATATATGTACATGTCTGTATTTGGCTTTTTACTCAATTGTCCATGTATAGTCTATTTCATTTTGCTGGAGTTCTAAAATAGTCGGGGAGAAAACAGACATTTGCATATTGAGAGAAGTGTGAATGACTAGATTATTGACATGATTCTAAATATGGAAAATACACCAAACACTATGCTAATTGTATGCAAATTAGCAGTATTTTGCCTTGAGTTAAAAGTACTTTTGGGTAAACAACATACATGTACAATAATTGTGTTGTGAAAAATTTTCTGTTGAATGAATAATATGATAAGATTTATTTATTAGATAATATTAAAATAATTCTAAATATGGAAAATATGCTAAGCACTATGCTAATTATATGCAAATTCACAGTATATCACACTTTCCTTCATTTTGCTTTGAGAAGACAATATACATTGCAGTAATTGTTCCTATATCCAAAAGACAGTTTTTGACATAATATTAATCATACTAAATATGGACAATACGCCAAACACTATGCTAATTGCAAACAAATTAGCAATATCACTAGTGATGAATTCTAAAATTGTGACTCATTACTGACAAACCTAATTACTGAATGGCTGATTGCACAATGTATACATGTGCTTAGTCACTGGGTCAACAGCAATACATGTACATTTTGTATACATACATATTAGTTGCTATTACTATTATAAAATAACACATTCAAAATGAAGTTACACGATATGATATCTGACGATTGAAACATTTCGGTTTCTAAATCTTTCAACTATATCTTATTCTGCTAACTGTAGATTCATTTCATTATTTTTGTTTAGCATTACAAACATATTTGTCAAGTGGGCAGGCTATGGGTCTCCGTATTTCCCTATGTAATATGTATTTTCTGACAAATTAAATTGCACCTGACACATCCTATATTCCGGCAAGTTTTTCTTGCGCCAAAATAAATACGACAACAGTACATTTATCTATCAAACTACACACAGTTTTCTCTCAAATTGAATGAAGCAGACAGTCCATAAATTGTAAATGGATACTATTGGTACTACTACAGTGGCAAGCAAGGTTTCGGCCTTCTTGATAGAGACACTAAAACTACTGTTGTTAGGTGTGGTAGATTCTGCAAGTACACACACATGTAGATGGTCTCATAGTAGCCCCCCCCCCCCCCCCAAGTGGTGTAAGTCTGGATAACCAAGCGACTATTAAACCAAGTAAATATGTCTCAACAATATTTTTAGTTTGTGTCTATCTTAGAAAGCTGAAACTTTGATTGCCATTGTAATATCTATCAACTGTGCATACTGCTGTGAATCAGTTAACATAGACACTTACATGGTGTAATCTCTGACTATAACACCTGATCACATACAAGTACATGTACATGTACATTTGTAACAACAGTATATGCTTTCATATCCAATACTGCCTTGCAGAATGTCATATCTGATAGTAAAAGTATAATGACTGTGTACTCTACAGTTGTATACTGTACACTTTTCTTTGATAGAAAATATACAGTCATATATTATTATGTATAACATCTAGTTTATTCTATAGCTCAAGAACTCAGGTAACAAATAGAGATATCACGTAATCTTTGCCAGGATTTCAATATACATTGTACCTTGTGCCATAATTTTGGTGGAGAACCCATACATTGAATAAACCACCTAGGGAGTTCAGAAGATATTGTAGATTTTAGCTACATGTAACATTACTCTCCATAACAAAAAACAGTTATATCCGAACAGTGTATTCTCCATAAACAAGTTGACAGGATAACTACATGTACAGCTCTCACATCCACGATGACACTAACAGAATAGCATTAGATAATACTAACTGAATAACATGAACAGAATTGATCTCACATCCACTTTCTATATGTGTATAAATGTGTGTGTGTACATACATGTGTGTGTTTGCGTGCATGTATTGTACGTGTGTGTGTGTGTGTGTGTGCACATCTGTACATGAATGCATGTGTGTGCATGTGTGTACAAATGTGTCTGTGTGTGCGTGTGTGTGTGTGTGTGTAAAGAGCTGGGGTACAAATTGTAGAACCTAGAGTTCACTTTTATTTCATTGTACATAGTTACATGTAATGTATAGGGCACATTTTTTGTTTATTATTCACTATTCACTATTTATACCTGACTGTTTTTTAAAAACTCACTCAGGTTTTAATTTCAAAAGTACATACATGTAGTTGCATGTTGTTTTTTTCCAAATACTCAAATCAAGTTTGAAAAAAGCCGAGAGACTTACATAAGCAAGTCTATTTTGAATGATAAAAACAGATAAACAGATAGATTAAGAAAGTAAAAGGTTATATCTGAATACACTAGTAAGTCCTCCTTTGATGAAAAATAAATGGCATTACAAATTCTTCCAATAAATGTCAAAAGGGCAAGCAAACAATTACCAGACTCCAATCAATCACCACAAATAGGTATTATAGTTTGTTTCTAGCTAAATGCCAAAGGATGACCCTTTGTACAGTACATGTATTTAATAATATCTATCTTGTATACAAGTTCCATCCTGGGACTCCAATTTGAAAAAGTGAAACCATACAGTTACTGTAGTTTTATATTATGAGAACAGAGAAGACTGGTATGCATCCGGATGTGTTGTTGTTTAAGGTACGTGTAGGAGATATGGAAATCTAGGCATGTTACATCATCATACACATTTTTTAACTATACATGTACATCAAAATGATATTAACATTTACCACTGTCCAGTCATTTTAAAATCCAATATGGCCACCAAATACTTAATGTTAACTACATTGGATAATATAAGATTGTCAATTTCCTTGAAAAAAAAGATGATTGAATTTCTTTTACTATTTCAAAAGGACCCAGCTGGCACCGGGCAGAATCAAACCAAGGCTGCAGTGCTAAGAGGGGTAAGAGCTAACAACTTCAGAGGTGTATAATGGCTCTGCCATAGACATTCCATACAATGTATCTCATTTTCACAAACTCTCATTAGACTTTAAGCAAAGCAAATTTGCAATCACCAGCAAAAATGTTTTCCTGTATAATACAGGGTTTTCACTAAGATTGAGGACCTGTAAGAAAGTAAAATATGGCTTATAATGAAGAGCAGCTTTGAAATACATTATACTACAACATGCATGATGGTGTACCATGTTGTAACCCACACATGTACATGTATACATGGTCATCAGTTAGATATAAGTGTAACCACATATGTAAATTAAGCACCAGGTATGCAAATATACCAGATATCCAAATGAATCAAAATATGCAAATGAAGCACCAGATATGCAAATACACCAGATATCCAAATGAATCAAGATATGCAAATGAAGCACCAGATATGCAAATACACCAGATATCCAAATGAATCAAGATATGCAAATGAAGCACCAGATATGCAAATACACCAGATATCCAAATGAATTAAGATATGCAAATGAAGCACCAGATATGCAAATACACCAGATATCCAAATGAATCAAAATAGGCAAATAAAGAACCGGGTATGCAAATACACCAGAATCCAAATGAATCAAGATATGCAAATAGATCAGGTATGCAAATAAAATGAAGCACCAACTTACTATCCACTGAAAGTCGACCAAATAGCAAAATTCAAGTTTCTTTTTCAGGAAAAAACATGAATCTACATGTACATGTACCAAACAAAAAACCTCACTTTGCCTTGGTTTTAAAACATCTCTAGTGTAATCTATTTATGGCAATGTCAGTTAGGCTTTAATTCACCTGTAAATGATTTGAGAAATAAGGTCAGATTGATGTTATCTCATTAGATCCTTCTTAATAAAAATCATTCACATGAGTATGATATTGAATTAGTACTTGGTAACAAACTAATGTATTAAGTGTATCACTATTGACTGTCATTATAATGTCTAAGTATTTTATCAATATTTAATATTTCATCTACAATTTGTTTCTAAATTTAGCTACTAAACAAATAAAACATGAAAATTGATTACATGAATAATTGAAAATATTGATTTATGTTTTGAAATGATAACACTGAATAATTGATACTTTAATTTTCTTTGCCTTTGAAAATGTTATTATTGTACATTTAATTTAGCATGTGCATGCTATATATATATAGTTACTGTATGCATGGACATATACATACAGGAGCACAATTACTTTTTTATCAAAAGGGAAATTTGTGTAATTCCTATCTTTAGGTGCACACATGTATCACATTGTAAATCACATTGTTATCCCAAGCTGTGCTTTTTATTAAGTGGTTTGCACAAATTAAAAATTTCATCAAGTCCATCATAAAAGTACATAGACAATATCATTCAAATTCAAATTAGATAATATACACTCGAGGCTAATTTTCAACTTTCTGAACAGAACATTCAAACACTGAAATTTAACAACAATAGAATAAAAACGACCCCTCCCTCTCTGTCTGTCTGTCTGTCTGTCTGTCTCTGTCTCTCTGTCTGTCTGTCTGTCTGTCTGTCTGTCTGTCTCTCTCTCTCTCTCTTTCTCTCTCTCTTTCTCTCTCTCTCACTCATTCTCTCTCACTCACTCTCTCTCCTCTCTCTTGTTTACTGAATATTTCTCTCTATTGTCTGTCCATCTGTCATTTCCTGTTTCAAAACTCATTCTAATCTAATTTATATCATTGCTTCACACATACAATCTACAAAAGCTATCAAGCTGATGACTTAATCAATTAATTATGATCATGCTACACTCTATAATATACAGTTACTGTACATACACAACATGTCTTCACTGCCTTCATTGTACATTTGTATGCATATATTTGTGATGGGTGTTTAGATGTATTATACCATAATACATACATGTACACAAAATGTCTCCACTGCCTACAGCCTACACGTCTTCATTAGCTGATTGTACATTTATTTGTGATTAGTGTTTTACATGTACATGTACATTAATTTTGTATCACATCATATACACTTTTAAAACAAAGTCTTCCTATTGCCCTCATTGTACATTATTTTGTATACATGTATATCTGATGGGTATTTACATGTTTCACACCATACACACAGAAAGTCTTCATTACTTACATTATTATGTATTTGTAATGGGTGTTTATATGTGTCACATACAAACACAGAAGATCTTCATTACATGTACATTTGTATCTACACTGTACATGCATTTGTGATGGGTTTTTACATGTACCCGGTACATGTCCATGTATCACAACATATACACTGTTACACAAAATGTACCCACTGTCTTCATTGTACAATTGGGACTGCATGGTTTTTTACACATACTTACACAATTAATGTATCTCCAATAGCTATATTGTATATTTGCAATGGGTTGCCTTCCAATTTATCAAATACCTCTCATACAATGTACAAGTTAGCCATGTGTAGTTGTTACAGGTCATTACATTCAATCAATATGTGAAACTAATTACTGGATAAAAAGTGGTATTCTACATTAGATGCTTTGTCTTATACAGTTTGTTGACATTTACCAGTCTATCATACATGTACATGCATTTCCAATAGTAGTCAACACTACGATACGATACAATACGTAATATATGTATACTAACATGTGACACTGTATACAAAATGGTATTCTAAAATATAGTCTTTACAGTTAAACAGTCTGTTAATGAGTGTGCTGACATTTACCTAAAACATCCATCATACACATGATACATGTACATACATACATACATACATACATACATACGTATGTACGTACGTGCGTACGTGCGTGCGTGCGTACGTACGTACGTACGTACGTACGTACATACATACATACATACATACATACATACATACATACATACGTATGTATACTAACATGTGACACTGTATACAAAATGGTATTCTAAAATATAGTCTTTACAGTTAAACAGTCTGTTAATGAGTGTGCTGACATTTACCTAAAACATCCATCATACACATGATACATGTACATACATACATACATACATACATACATACATACGTATGTACGTACGTGTGTGCGTGCGTATGTACGTACGTACGTATGTACGTATGTACGTACGTACGTACGTACATACATACATACATACATACATACATACATACATACATACATACATACGTATGTACGTACGTGTGTGCGTGCATGCGTGCGTGCGTACGTACGTACGTACGTACGTACGTACGTACGTACATACGTATATACATACATACATACATACATACATACATACATACGTACGTACGTACGTACGTACGTACGTACGTACGTACGTACATACATACATACATACATACATACATACAAATGATACATACATACGTACATACATACATACATACATACTTGTACATACATATGTACATGTACATGTACATACGTACGTACAACATTACATGTATGCGAATGTACATTTACAAATGTATTATAATCAATACTACATGTAATGCATATACATCAGCACTATGATACAATACATAATGTACTAACAGTACATGTGACACTACACAAATTGCTATTTTAAAATATATTGTCTTCAAAGTTAAAGTGTGGAGTGACATTTACTTAAAAAATCCATGATATATACAAATACATTGTAATGTACATTCATAATAATCAACACTACAACTAATGCATATACACATTGTACATATACACAGTACATCAATGCTATGATACAATATGTAATATACTAACAGTACATGTGACACACAGTGTATACAAATTAGTATTCTAAAATATAGTGCATACTGTACTACACAGTCTGTTAATGAGTATGCTGACATTTACCTAAAACATCCATCTTATACACATTTGCATAGTAATCATCACTGCTTGTAATGCTATACATGTACATCAATGCTATGTAATATATATACATTTTGTATTCTATGAACTCACACTGGACATTGCCCTTCTAAGAGTTCAGCATTAAAAGTGTACAATGTATATAGTATTGCACAAGACACTTTTATTCAATGAGATTGGATTGACTACTAGAATATCAAGTAAACTTTTTGTCACTCCATGCATGTACATATTATACATGTATACATACATACAATGTAGGACCATACAATGTTGTACTTTTAGCCAAGAAAATAATAATAATAATAATAATAATAATAGTGTTGATTATTATATGCATGTACATGTAGCGCTTTCCCACTCTGTGCTCAAAGTGATTTACTATTATTATCCCCTGGTTTGGATCTACAGCAACACAACAGCCCTTTATACTTCCTCAACTCCCTGGGGAGCATACAATCCATTGCAGCCTTTATAAGCACATAGAATTAACACATTCACATTACAGCCCCTATCCTACCAGGTCCCTAAGTATAGTTTGGTTGACTGAGGCACAATCATGGTTAAAATCTTGCCAAAGGACTTTAGCCACTCAGAAACAAACGGCAGCGACAGTGCTCAAACCTACATTCTAATTCTAAACCGACCACTGTTTTTACATTGTGTATACTACATGTATCTGCAACCAAGATAATACTAAACATATTGCTATGGTTACAGTTTCCATGGCAAAATATTAAACTACATGCCAATGAAAAATTCATACTGTTCAATTTTGTTGTTAGAGTCACCCACTTAAAGCTAATCATGCAAACAGTTTGTTTATTGCAATTACTTTTATCATATTTTGTCTGTTGCCATGACAACTCATTACCATAACTGTTACAGGCATGGATTCATTTTGTTTGTTTGTTTCCATGACGATTTGCATCTAAGTGACCACACAATCATATCTACTTACCACTGGTAATGATGACAACATTATCTCTTTATGGTAAAGGTTACAGTTACATTGTACTAACCAATGTTATGTGTTGCTTGGGTCAAGACTATCAATTTGGAGCTAATTACACACTATCATGACTAAACAATGGACAAAATGACTACTTAAAAATATTAAGACTTCAGTATCAAATTTAGTTATTGTACTATCAACTACATTGTACAAGAGATGTTTAACGTTATACCATGCACGAGTCAAGATGAACAAAAAATATGGAATACAAAATGTACATGTATATACTCTGGTCGCTCTACATTATGACTACATGTCCACATGTATATCACTAGTTATGCTGTGTTAGAAATATGAGTCA
The DNA here is from genome assembly GCF_964340395.1 of Glandiceps talaboti. Taxonomy (NCBI): domain Eukaryota; kingdom Metazoa; phylum Hemichordata; class Enteropneusta; family Spengelidae; genus Glandiceps; species Glandiceps talaboti. Next base: position 22,988,477 of record NC_135565.1, on the reverse strand, counting down.
AAACCAAAATTGTAATATTACTTTCCTTGATTTATTTTATATTATAGGTGCTGGTTTAATTATGTAATACTCCGACATTTTCTTCATTCAGTCGGAAAATACTTGTACTACTTGTGACCTTCAGGTTGTCAGTACTCGTCTAGTGACTCGTACTGACAAAAAACCCTTAGGACACTGGTATTTACCTTGGCTGAACGAAGAAAAGTATAATATCTAATTATACTGCTATATTTTACATTGTATAATGTACTGTAAAATCTGTCTAACAAACTCTCATTGGGAGATGTGAAAATAATTTGTTATACATGTATATATTATGAAGTTGTTATTATAATTAAGAATTAAAAATATATATAATTATGTACATGTACAGACAACACACCCTACCACACATGTGTGCAAAACATTAGCATACAGAATAGAAGACAATGAACATAATTAATTTGGAGTGAGGTCGCATTTCCATGATGACACACAAATGTGGATTCATCATCTGAGCTGATGGCACAATTTAAATATGTCTTATTATGTATACGACCAATAACGATCTATACAAGAATGCCATTGTAGACCAGTGTGACACAGCTATCAACCAATAACGGTCTATACAGGAATGCCATGCTAAACCAGTGTGACACAGGTATCGTTGTAGACCAGTGTGACACAGCTATCATTCTAGACTTGTTGGACGGAGCAAAAGTTCAAAAAATCAAAATGTCACTTTGGATAGTGGAAATAGTGCTGTAGCATTCCTAAGAGTCTACAGGTACATGTAGCTACTTCAAGATATAAAATGAAAATAGATTACAATTGAATTATACAAAATGAACTTCACCTAAAAAGCAGACATATACAGATAGAATCAAAAACTTAACCTCAACTTACAAATATTTGACACATCACAATCAAATGGATTATACATCATCCATTAGCAAACAAATAACCAGGAATTTATTGTTGACCTTGGCATAAAAATATTTAAAGTCAATAGTAAACTATAAAACTGTACTTAATCAATAAGCACACACATCACTGAAACACACACACAAATAATTATTGATGACCTCAGGTAGAAACAATATTTTAAAATGTCATGGCACTATAAAACTTACTTTATAATTCATCAGAAAACAAATAATTGGAACATAAAGGAATTTATTACTGACATTGGCAAAACAAATTTAAATATCACTGCCAAACTATATTCCATACAATGTACTGTTACTGTAGACAGGAACCCATAGTGAGTTTCATACATGTATGGCCAATACAATGTATGTTATAGTGTAGACAGGAAACTATAGTGAGTTTCATACATGTACATGTATGACCAATAGTAATACATGTACAATGTATGTTATAGTGTAGACAGGAACAACATAGTGAGTTTCATTTGATAAATAGAGAAAGGATGTGACAGACTCAGAATGACAAAGGGATGTACTAAAAATGACATTATGATACAAAATAATTTTGACAATACATTGTTGCTAATATATGATAATTCTGCCACAAAGGTGTGATTGTGAATATCAATGACTTCCTGTGTGCAAGGTTAATGTAATGTTGTCTGAAAATAATGCTGTCTGTATAGAAGTAATGAATGGGAATGTACAACAGTGTGACACTGTAACCTGAGGAGGAGGGGGGAGGGGGGGGGCACCACAACTAGTCTAGTTCCTATACAGTATCGTTACCATTAAACATCCAACTGTTCTGGTCTTTCAATAATCAAAGTAGATAAAAAATCACACATTTTCATGGGTAAGATATGCCGGTACATATGCATGTATAAATTACTTAGAAAACTTTCTACATGTACATTTAGTATTTTGTTCAAAAGTAATCTTGTAGGATTACACAATATAAATTAGCTGTCTGTTATATTTGAATGAAGTGATATGATAATCAATTATGTCTCAGCTGACATAAACAAAATTATACAAGTTTAATTTAATTCACACACATTGTCAAGTAATGTGAAAAAGGAAACAAAAATTGATGATATATAAACACGTACAATGTATGTTGTTGCTACATGTACATGTACATTGAAATAACAAAATTAAAATTGTTACAAAATATACAGTTTGGCATAAAATTAATACAAAGTATCTAGTATAACATAACATAAAATTAATACAAAGTATCAACTATAAAATGAAATTGATACAAAGTATCAAGTATAACATAAAATTGATACAAAGTATCAAGTATAACATAAAATTGATACAAAGTATCAAGTATAACATAAAATTGATACAAAGTATGTAGTATAACATAAAACTGTTAAAAAGTATCAAGTATAACATAACATATTTATTGAGTATTAAAACCACACGCCTCTTGATTATTTCCGTTGTGTCAGCAGAAAATATCTCTCGAGAATGAGTATCAAACATCTTCCGTTTCCCAAGTGTGTTATTATACCTTGCAATATTCTCAAAAGGTAAAATCTCTAAAAGTTTAGTTTTATATAATCTTAAACTCTAAGAGTATGAATTAATACAACTACATGATACCAACAGCCATTAACCTTTGTGTATATGGATAGGATTTAATACCATGAGATCCAGGGGTTTACGATTTGATCTTTCTTCAATGACAAACAAGCTTTAATAATAATGGAAATATTGTTACGGTATCGTAACCAAATACATGTACATAAAAAACATATTTTTTGTACTTTTTGAGTTCAACATACCTACATGTACATATACATGTAAGGAGGATTATAACAGTAAATACAATGTAGGATAAATCTACCTGAGTTCCCTGGCCATTTTACCAGGGTTCCACATCAAAATTATTGTATGGTATAGAAACCTCCTTCCCAGACCTTAGCAAAAACCCTGTACATGATAGTTGAATTGTCACATGACATTCATGAAATTATTAAAATGGAAATTTATTTCATGGTAAAAGAAAAAAAAATCTTTCTATATAGAATGTTTTTCTACAATACATTTGTATATGAGGGTTACAGTACAGTGAAAATTCCCAAGAGTAAAAAAGTGAGTACATTATTCCTGAAAAAATACATTAAAACAAAAATAATCCTTATGGATACTGAAAAATATATCAAAATAAAAGTAATCCTGATGGATTTATAGTTTGATGGTAGAGATTGTAGGGTAGATTTGCTGAGCCTTGCAGTTTTATTACAAACTTACCATGAATATGTGGAATTTACTTTAAAAATTCTCATTTGAAACTATTTTTGTAAAAGATAGCGCCAATGGTATTGCAGCACAACTGTACAGTTTTTAAAAATGTTTACCCACATGCTGTTCCATGCTAGGTATACATGTATTGTAGGTGTTGATTTGCTGAAAGATTATTCAGTTGCCAATCCAACCCTGGTGTTATCTTTGCAATGTACGTGATCATTTGGCTGTTGCTATGGGCGTGGTCATGTTGCTAGACATATTTGCATACTTTTTCTGAATGTTTGTTAACTTGTCTAGGAATCCCTGATGTTATCTTTGCAATATACATGATCACTTGCCTGTTGATATGGGTGTAGTCTTGTTGCTAGTATATTTGCATACATTTTTTGAATGTTTATTCATTTGTCTATTAACCCCTGTTGTTATCTTTGCAACATACGTGATCACTTGACTGTTGCTATGGGTGTGGTCTTGTTGCTAGGCACATTTACATATATTATTTGAATGTTTATTCACTTGTCTATTAGTCCGTTATCTTTAAACATTTCACAGCATGTAATACTATAGAACAAAAGACAAAAGATTTCACATTTTTTTTATTATCCAATACTTTCCTTATTAAGCCAAAACGAATGACATATTAAAAGGGGTCTTTAACACTGAGTCGCTAGATGAGTAGTGACAACACTTAAGTCACAAATATTTTCCATCTGAATGAAGAAAAATATTGGAGAATAACATAATTATATCAGCGTTAGTAATATCAAAGAAAAATTTGGGAAAGTAATAGCAATTTTGAATGTTTTTTACTCATACATGTATTTCGAACACAGCAGAACCAGTGATGTAGAAAGTGTTGTCGTGAGACAGATATGTGCTTTAGTTACGTAGAACAACCAGAATGTACATTTTCATATTTTTGTTCAACTTAGCTCATGCATTGAAAAATACTACTACATGTACATATATGTATATTCATCATGGAAGTACTATGATTCATACACAAGTTATCATCTTCCACTTTTGATTGAGAAACAAACATATTTCTTCAGTGTCTTCAAGTAACTGGATCTGACATTTGGATCATTCTGTTAGACACTGAAGAAGGGCCAAGTGATTTGTTTAAAGCATGTCTGTTTCTCAATCAAAAAGATGAGAACTTGTGTATGAAAATATTTGATAATTTATGAAAATATTTGATAATTCAGATTTTTGAAATTTCTAGAGAGCATTATTCATTATTCCTATCACATCACAGAAGTATCCAAAAACTTTATAACATCTGTTTTTTTGAAATTTAATAAGGATATTTCAATTCAATTACAGAATATTATAACCCATTGATTTAAAAGTCAGTTGTGTGGTGATCATGTGTTAATCTTTCCATCACTTACACACATAAAAAATGTAACCCCGCATAGACAAATGAGAATGGTGATATTCTGACCACATGGATTGGTTAACACCAACATCAAATAACATACACTTTTATGTCTATGTATCTCTATGCCTGTGTAACTGTATATGACATGCTCTAGATACTAACTACGATATCAAATTCAACACCTTTATTACCAGAGATTACTTGCACTGATCCATTATATATACGTATCATAAAATCACAACAGTGTGATTAAAAACAAAAACAAAAACAAAAATAATACAGGACATGTTAGAACCTCGTAAAAATTGAGACCTAATCACTTCAACATGTCATTTTGTCTTGAGCTTTTAATTTTATGTCTTCTTCTCTGAGACTTAGACAACACAAAATATTGGTTTCTTTTTTGACAGCACAAAATACATAGCAAGACAGAATCGGGATATATATTTGGTTTACTGTTTGGATACTAGAAGTTATATTTTGTGGACAAACCATGGCAGATTCAAACTTGTGCACCAATTAATACTGTTTATAATTCATACGTAATACATTTTAACATTATGGAACATTCTGAGAAGTACCTATCTACATGTGATATTTGTTTTGTCATTAAAAGAATTCATAACCAGGCCCATATACATGTAGATTTTCATGTCAGAGAGATTTTTTTGGATCAAAAGGCTGTGAAAATTGCCTGAACATTAAAACACCTCTACAATGTAAGTTACTACATTGTATCTCACATCTGAACTGTTAATTCCCCTTTCATATTCTCATCTGTTGTCACACTTTTCTTTTCTATTGAGCTTTTCACTTTTCTTTTCTATTGAGCTTTTCACACCCTACATTTCCTTTAGTAAGTGAGAGAACAACAATGATAAAGGCAAAGTGCATTTATTACTGTTGTTTTCTCATTTACTGACAGGATAATAATGCTCTCTGCTCTCTGCGAAAGCTACATGTAGTCAGACCTTTTGGAAACCATTTGAGCTGAGTTTTGTTGAGACCATCCAGTTCTCATTGGTCTGTTTACATACATACACTGTATTGCCCTCACTCTATAATACCATTCTACATACGTATACTTTATACTACATGTAGCACTGTCTGAATGATACACCTTATCAGTTGTACATGTACATGTACATGTACATATTAAATTGTCATAAAACCAAGCAATGCAAACCCAAATATCTGTGGATCACCAGTACTGTACACTACTGGCAAATTCAATAGATGACAGTACTGATCAACCCACTGGAAGAAGAGGGGCTCAGACGCCTCAATATATTTTGGGTCAGAATGACGTGGTTTCATGACGATGGTATACATTATTTATAGACAAAACCTCAATGAAAAATGATTGAGAGTTGCATAATATTCCAATAATAAAAATATAATTTCTTTACTCCATCCATACTGCCTGAAGTGAAACTCTCCAAGATCAAAATGACATGATATTCTTGTTTGGACATAATTCAAATCTTAATGATATACTTAATTAGAATCCATTAATCAACTGAAAATGTTGATTTTACCAAAACAATCCACTCATGTCTGCCATTAACACTGACAATGTCATTCTTCTTTTCACGGTAAAATATTAATTAATGTAATAATTTATCTTCATTATAAAAAAATTAATATGATATGATAAATGGTCTACTTGGCATCAACATCATTTAGTATTTCTTTCCAATGTGTCACACATTTTTTTTTCTGCTGGAATGAAAACTATTAAATACATTTGTTGCAGGTTGGCGCTACCCCCAGTGCATGTACATACAAATGTAACATGTGTACTCCAAAGCTTTGTACATACATGTATACAAGACATTTACTATGAAAACGCATGCATCAAAAAAACAAGTTAAAGGACTATGTTTAAATCCCAGGTTCTCTTATTAGTGTTATCTTACATGTATCATTGGAGCTGTAAGGTTTACATACAATGTAGGATTATTCTTTTCTTCAGAATTTCACATATATCTCAACTATCTAATCGACACTTTACAATAGTAACACTGATCATTCCATCGATCAATTTTCCATGACTTTCCAAGAGTCTTTTAAAATTCCAAGACTGTCCAGGACTTCCCAAGAGGCATGAACCCTGGGGCCCCAATCTTGAGGCTAGAGCAAGGTACATGTGTAATGTGCATAACTAATTACCAAGGTACAACCATTATTTTTAGGGGTATAATAACATGACTTACAACTACTTGGAGCAACCATTATTTTTATGACTTACAACTACTGGTAGCTAATGTCCATTAATCTTCAAAGTAATCAAAATAATTTATTGTCATATTTATATGATAATGGGATATACATGTATTCTCAAAGGTTTCTGACTATTTTTGTAATAATTAGATATAACCTGATTTTGACCACCTTCAAATGATAAAAATCTGGTTGGAGTGGAAGTTATTTTTTGTTCACAATTGACTGTGGGGCAGACTTACTTACATTTGATTTTGAATGTATATATGAAAATAAGGTTATTTATTTTGTGTGGAGATGGGGGGGGGGGGGAGACGTGCATGTAATTACTGTACATCCATATACATACAATGTATTTGTGTATCCGCCTATAGTGGCAATAATGAAGTGATTTTTTCTGCAACTAACTGTCCACTTCATCTTACAGCTAGTAAAGAGAGTACATTTGTACATGTACATCCTCCCAGCTACAACTGGAATGTTTCTGAAATGATATTCTTAGATAAACATGTAACAACTTGAATACTCCTAATATCATACACACCCTGAGCAGTACTGAATCACCCATCTGTCGGTAAACATATTGTTGTACAGTGTTCCACATATACATGTATGTACATGTAGTATAGTACAATGCAGCCAATCAAATCGATTTTTAGGTCTGCACCTAAATATCAGCGTCTCCAATAATCATAATTTCAACTTATTATTATAGTACTATTAGTAGTCTAAGTATTTACAAAAAATAAACCTCTAATTAATTTGTACAATGTCTAAATAAATTTAGTATTTTAAAGAATTTTCAGTAAATATAATGTTGTCATATCAAGATAATAGTAACCTACTTACAGCTAGTGCAGGTTAGGCCAAAGAAAAAAAATTGCGTGGTTCCGATTACACTCAATTTTAGAATAGGTGGAATACATAGATATTTTATTTTATTTTTTATATATATTTTTTTTTTCATGTCTGAGTGTCTAGTTCTGGTAGTTATGTTTTCCTTCGTTTTCCATATGGTCTCTGTGTATTGATTTCTTCTCATCAGATGTACAGCCATTACAAATTGGAAGAACAGTTTTATATTGTCTTTCCAAGTTGATGTCAGTTTCCGCATCTACTATTTCTTGCGAGATTTCACAATTTTCACAATTTTATTTTTTCTTTCTCGAATACGTAAAAAAAAAGTTTAGGGTCAGCATGAAAAACAAGGTGGGGGTCAGGTAACTGGAACCAAACAATTTGTTTTCTTAGTCCTTATAATTTTGATCATGTCGTTCACTGGTAACACTGAGTTTGGTTAATCATACAATAGTTTTTTACTAAATCACACACAAGGAGTAAAGCAGATTGGCAATTAATGTCGTGTGTTGTGTATTCTGTGTTTACTTGTCTGTGACTACACAAACTATTAATTAAAGCAATGTTATGATTCAAACTGTTTTTGCAATATACTATTTTGTTAGTTTGATAAGACATATATGTGCATACATCTGTTAAGTTTCTACTCCTTCTGTTGTATTGAAGTAAGTTTTATATTTATTTAGGCATGGCTGACCTATATTATATGTATACAAGTACATGTACAATTGTATGCTATACATACATGTAGATAGTGACACCTACATTGTCTTGACTGACAAACATGTTACTCCATCACACACATATAGGTATTAGTCACCATATGAACTTCAAATGAGTGTCTCTACATGTACATGTAAGTATTGGTAACCTTGGCAAAAAATAAGCCACAAAGCATTTTCTTTACTGAATAATCCAACTGATTTGGTAGAGTATATAAAGATGGAACCAAATTGTTAACTGATTTGGTACAGCATGCATGGTGAATATAACTTATAAGGCCTAATAAAAAATTGTGTGGTTCTGATTATGCTCAATTTTAGAATAAGTGGGGTACAAAAAAAATGTGTGAGTGTCTAGTTCAGGTTTTCCCTTGTTTTTCAAGTGGACTCTGTGTTCTTTATTTCTTCTTATCAGATGTACAGCCATTACAGATTGGAAGAATAGTTTTATATTGTCTTTTTAAGTTGATGGCAGTTTCTGCATCCACTATTTCTCATGAGACTATTTTATCATTTTTTTCTCAAATACATAAAAAAAAAAGTTTAGGGTCAGCAATGGAAAGCTAGATGGGGTCGGGTATCCAGAACCAAACAATGATTTTTTGGGGGCTAATACTATAGTGCTTCCAAGGTTTTTGAACAAATAAAGGAAATGGACAATTTATAGCAGTATAATTCTAGCAGAAATTTATAAAATCTGAGTTGTATGTTTATGTTATAGGGATATACCTACAGAAAATTGGTATGGATCTAGACACAGACCACTATGTGCTTAGATGAATTCTACATGTATACATGTACATTGTACATTGCATATGTGTAATAGTACATGTATAATAACCAAAAGTAAAATAACATACATTGTACTTAATAGATACATATTGTGTAATGTATGAAATATAGATTTCACAATTCTGTATTGATTTCATAATTCTTAAAATGTGATAATTCTCTGTCTGCAAATATGACAATAATTGCAATATTAATAATAACAATAAATGAATAATCTTGATGTTAAATTGATCCAACTACATTGTTTTTAAAAACTTCACTTAATGCTTCACAATTCCAAAATTTTTTATAAATAAATTCATAAAACTGTTTTGTTTACTTTTCATATTTGAAATTCATACCATAGTATAGTGGTAACATTGAAAGATATATTTAGTTTTGAATTAATATAATTAAATTTACACAAGTGACTATACAAAGCACAATATTGACTTTACTAGCATATTTGTAAAGTAACTGTGATAAAGGAGAATTTGACAGGATGCGAGTGCAAGGATTTTGTCATAATTCTTTCTTGAAAAAGGTAACAAGATATATTGTTGCTATAGCAACACAGTGATTCATTCAGAGTGAATGACAGGGATTGATTTGTTATGTGAACAATAAATAAAATTGAATTTCCTGTATGTGATATATCTATACTTTTACATAAATGTAAGTCAGTGTCCGACTGACAAAATTTGATGATAGGGTCATAGACAATTTGCATAAAATATTATCCATAATTTATGTTAATGTATTCATAAATTACAATACTACAGCTCAAGAATAACTTTATGATCATACATCAAGGGGAGGAGGGGGGGGGGGCAGTAAACATTAAATATTCACACACACACACACACACACACACACACACACACACACACACACACAGACACACAGTACTTGAATTGACCCTAAATAACCCTAATACTAGTCTAGCTGTTATCAGGCAATTCTGCTAACTTTTAAAATCGATCACATGTTACATAGCACCAAAGAAGGTGTGTTCCAACAGAGGTAGACATGTACATACTGCTATCCTTCAGTTGGATTCCATCTGAGGTCTTACTACAGGTATTAGTAACCCCTGTGTCTATTTCTCAAACAAACAAGACTTTGCCAAAGTTGTTTCACATTGATTTTTCAAGTAGGAAGTCATGATAAAATTGTTTTATAAATTAAAAATCCAAAATAAATACCCAACCCTCATCCGTATGACCACTTTAAGTGTCTATGTATTGTTTGTTGTTACTGGATGTATATATATACATTATATGTCAGTTACATCAATAATGTATTGTACATGTTGTTTTATAATTACCAAATAAAATATACACTACATTGTACACTATTTACTATCTACTACATGTATGTATGAAAATTTTATTTATATCTAGTGATATTTTGTTTTGGCTAGTGAATAGGTAAAATCTATATAAGTTCCTCAGCTTTCTCACCAAAGTTTCCCAGCAATACATGTATTAAAGTGACACAATTTGCAATTTGACGTGAAAGCTTACAAAAAAGTTACATGTACTACTACTACATGTAGTATTATGTAATGTGCCTGCTATGTATGACCCTGAAATCGTATTCTAGCATTGTTACTTAGCACACTTGGTAGCATAATAGCTGTGTCCTCTGCCTTTTTTATATGTATATGTATAATAAATCACTTTAATGAGTCATTTATGTGTTCCTAAATACCAGATTTGACCTGTACAAACAGCTAGTCACACTCCAGTAATTAGCATACATCATGTATCTTTTAAACTTCAAAACAAAAAATTTAAATTATTCAAAAAAATGTGTAAACTCAGCTTGTGCCCCTTTAATGGAAGTGTATATAATGGTAGTATACAATGTACATGTATATGGCAAAAAGTAATTACACCAGGGCTGGATAGACAAACATTCAGCAAATGAACACAAATGTTCTTAGCAACTAGTCCATGCCAACACAATCTGATTAACATCTACTGTGGTGAAATTGGCTAGATGTCTTTATTTACCTCTATTTCCATCATTTTGTGTCGTTTGTTTTGTTCCGGTTGATGGCCACCTTCCCACATCTAACCCTGTATAATATAAAATCCTGTTTGAATCTTAAGGATCTTGAAAGGTTTCTTCAACCAATCAGCACACTTCTTTCAAAATCGTTCAAAGAGATGGCACCACCACCGATTGGTCATGTTGTAATATTACGTGTGTACGTTTGTTCATTTGTTTTTTCAATTTCTCCAGTGTGGTCAGCTGTAAATGTAACGCTCATCCCAATTGGCTACTCAAAAAGCACGAGATTAAAATGAGATTTTCTATTACACTGGGACTGATGTGGGAAGGCGACAATCACCTGGAACAAACAAATGACACAAAACAATGGAAATAGAGGTAAATAAAGACCTCTCACTGCTTTCAACACATCAGATTTTCCAGCTTGATGCTAAGACTAACATGATAATTTATATACAGCAGTTTCCCATTGTAAAGAACTATCACTTTACTCATTTGATTAATCTAGGCATCACACAGATTCTATCCACAGAGTTTCTGCCTTGCCAAAAATAAAGAATATCTTAGTGTTAATAGAATATCTTAGTGGTAACCATAGCAACAGGCATGTGAACCTTTCTGTGTAAGAAAGTGATTTTAGATGTATAATACTTCTATATAACATCACGTTAGAAAAATGAAAATCCTTTACTTCCTGGAAAATCTAACTGTGTTTGTCTGGAAACACTAGATAAAGGATTTCATTCAATTAAATTACAGTTACATCAGTGTCAGATTATTAATGCAAAATTGTTGACTTCAAAAAGGACAAATACAGTGATCCTCATCATTGTAACCATGGTAACAACATCCTTTCATCATTAGTCATTCACAAATAGGGTTATTAATATGCAAAAGGTCTTTTTGAACTATCTATTACAGTGTTGATTGGTCAGAGAGCAGTCTATTATACCCATAAATAAAAATCAATACCAATATTCAAGTGACAATAATTCTGAACAGTGAGAGAGAAAGTGTTGACGTATGATTTATTTACAAATATAATTTGTGCATTTTTTTCTTTTTTCCTGAAATGAATACCCTGTGGAATATTTGTCATTACTGGCTGTATCGTACATGAGTCATATGAATTGAGTGACACTGGTTTCATAATATAATTTACCTCTAAGTAATAATTTGTAGTCAATTCCAAACTCAACGTCAATGCCACCTCATATTTGGAAATATTAAAGTCTGAACAATATATGCATTATCAAATAGTAGACCAAAAAATCGCCTTGAAAAATAAACTATATATCTCTCTCTTATATATCATGGACTATTAAACTTACAGTATGTAATCTAATAGAGACTCTCGACGCCTTGGATGCCTAGAAGTCGTCAATAGGCTGCGCTGTGCTTTTAATCTGAAAGTGGCGAATGTAAGTAGCTTGCCTAAGACGGGCCTCAGCGTGAATTGACATCACAACAAGGTGTAATAACTGCAAGTCGAAATCTGAGGTCATACTACTTATAAAATCGTAAAAATAACATCCATTCTGCATAAAACAGTGTCACAAAATATGTGTCGGAGTTTAAAACAAACGAGAATATGATACACACCGAATACTATGCTCTGTCGATTTATCGATATTATTATGACATCATGAGGCCCCAAGTGCGACGGCGACCACGTTCGCTCGATCGACGAATGGTCAGCCGTTCAACACTCGTAGTGTTTATATGTGACCGGAAAAACAGCTATTGGGAATACATTTGTCTTGAAAGTGGTAGGGAAGCAAGCGCGACATAACGACAAAGACCCCTACATAATACTTAAATAGACACACGATTCGTTTATTCGCCTTTCAATGTAGGAAGTCTTTCACAGTCAATGAATGAATGAATGAATGAATGATTGAATGAATGAATGAATATCGTTAGTAACGGTACGCGTCCAGATGTGTTTACCATTTGTAAGTGCAAATGCACGTTTACCACACTCCTTTTATCATGGGTATACAGTGAACTCTTAAAAGCACACAGCTGATGCAAAGTACAATTTCTATCGATTTGATAAGCTCGAGAACAGTGCACGGACGTTCGTACATACACATCGTGATACATCAGTAACGTATGTACATGTACGAGTCACCCGATGGACTATCGACCTACCTGTTTGGCCTTTCCCCAGAGTTTTTTCGAGTTTGTACGGCCCGACGTACTGTGCTTCGATATTTGACATTCTCATGTATCCGATGGTATGATATCCTTAAAATTACGAAATAAAATCCGTTACGGGTGGACGTTGTGGGTATGTACGGTCGCTGTCACCGCAGACTGTGTTTCAGTTCAGCCGCCATCACATCTAAATACAACATCCGGGAGTTTTGAGGAAACACCTTTTGAATTATTCATGAGCGACATTGACTCTAAAACTTGTGTTCAACACTTTTGTTAATTTTGTTCTCGCGCCTTTCTCAAAAACTTCCTTTATTTGCTAATAGCAGTGAAAATGAACAGTAATCCCGTCCCGTTAGTGATAAGTAAACAAATGCAGATTTAGGTATTCTTTTTGTCGATACTAGTACAATTACAATCGAAATTTACAAGAAATTTCACATTTTACAAAATTTTCAAGGATTTCTCCCGTTACACAAATAATATAATTAGTATGTCGCAAGCTTACGTTTGACGTCCTTGTGGTAGGCAATGTTTTGGAGTGGAGTCTTTGGTTTACTAATCGATTTAAGTCTTACAACGAGACCACACTGTAAACAAAGTAATTAGCTATTCCCTGTGATAAGAGCCCAAAGACAGAAGGGGGAATTCATTGCGAATTCATCTTATGAGAGGAAAACTTCAGAAATGGCATCATTTATATTGGTATCAATTCAAAGGACTTTCTAGTTGCATAGGCTGCATTTTATGTGATGGATTTATTTGCGCCATGGCCAACTTAATGGAAATAGAAACAAAACCCCAGTGCCTTCTTCCCATTATTACATCGTCGGACGTGAGTAAACCTCAGCGGTATCGTCCAAGACGCACCGTCGCGCAGTGCAATAGGTGGCGGGGATATATCAGATCTGGTTTGCGAGAATGAGTATAACAGATGAAAATACGAGTTGTGTAGATCCAAGCACTTATTTTATCACATTTATTGGATATACCATATACAATGTTCGTGTGCAATTAAAATCGTCACACTTTTAAGTTTGATTGTGGATTCACCCTCTATCATCAACAGTGAGTATCAACTAACATTTGCACCTAATATCATGATTCCATAATATTAATTATTGTACCATAGAACGTCGAACTTATTCGAACTTATTTCAACCTTGGATTTAGCGTAACGGTCATGCAGGCCATACAAATTAATTAAAACACTATAAATCATGTGACTAATATCTGAGCTCACGTGACCAATCAATCATTTGAACGACAGGTGGTCGCAAAATTATAAAGTACATGTGTACAACGAAATAATAGAGTATGGTGTTGCTATAGTTTTCTTGAATTGTTTGTCCGAAAGTAATAGTGTATGGTGTTGCTATAGTTTTCTTGAATTGTTTGTCCGAAAGTAATAGTGTATGGTGTTGCTATAGTTTTCTTGAATTGTTTGTCCGAAAGTAATAGTGTATGGCGTTGCTATAGTTTTCTTTGAATTGTTTGTCCGAAAGTAATAGTGTATGGCGTTGCTATAGTTTTCTTGAAGTGTCTGTCCGAAAGTAATAGTGTATGGCGTTGCTATAGTTTTCTTGAATTGTCTGTCCGAAAGTAATAGTGTATGGCGTTGCTATAGTTTTCTTGAAGTGTCTGTCCGAAAGTAATAGTGTATGGCGTTGCTATAGTTTTCTTGAATTGTCTGTCCGAAAGTAATAGTGTATGGCGTTGCTATAGTTTTCTTGAAGTGTCTGTCCGAAAGTAATAGTGTATGGCGTTGCTATAGTTTTCTTGAAGTGTCTGTCCGAAAGTAATAGTGTATGGCGTTGCTATAGTTTTCTTGAAGTGTCTGTCCGAAAGTAATAGTGTATGGCGTTGCTATAGTTTTCTTGAATTGTTTGTCCGAAAGTAATAGTGTATGGCGTTGCTATAGTTTTCTTGAAGTGTCTGTCCGAAAGTAATAGTGTATGGCGTTGCTATGGTTTTCTTTGAATTGTTTGTCCGAAAGTTTGTTTCGTTTGAGACAGTATGTAGTAGGGACTGCATGATATTTCCACAAACGACTTTTTTTTCAATATTCGGTAAATGGAAAAAAAGGTATTCCCTTGGCACTTAGCTGACGATTAGGTTTTTATAATATTAATTAATAACACTTGGCATAGTATTTTGGATGTGTGTCAAACATTATTTTTCTGACAATTCTAACGACGAGCTCGAGTGTCGAGCAATAGTGTCAAAGCCCTCCGTTGAAATACAGTTCAGTGGTATACATATATAGTTTAATTGGTTTCTTGAATAATCGAGAGAAACGTTGATGACGTATAAGTTTATTTAAGAGTAAAAAAACCGAAGGTGTTTCTTGTTCGATTGTTGTTCTCAATTGTGTAAAGATCTATAAATGCTAGTAAACTTTAAACGACGTTCAGTTTTCCCAATGGTAGGCTAAGTACATTGTCGTAAATAGTACATGTTTTTCATGTTACACGCACGAAGGAACATTAGAACATTATAATGACGTTGTAGTGACATTTCAATAGTAGGTCAAAGTATACCATTATTCATATTATATATACCATATTTGTTGACATTCGTGTTTTCAGTATTTGTGTAGGTAGTTATGGCATTTTTTCAAGGACTTCATTTGAGTTGTGTTACTTGTATGATGTAAGGGTATCAGTGTAGCCCACGACATGGACCCCGTGTACCTGTGGTTTATTCAACTATTCTTACTAAATAGTAAACCTCGAGTAACTAGAGAACGCTTTCGAACGGTGCATAGTAGAACGTCATTAGTTTTGATTATTCATATTTATCTTAAATTAGATGATTAGTCACAATAATACAAAATCCGCAGTATATATGGTTCCTGTGTGTGTGTGTGTGTGTGTGTGTGTGTGTGTGTGTGTGTCTCTCTCTCTCTCTCTCTCTCTCTCTCTCTCTCTCTCTCTCTCTCTCTCTCTCTCTCTCTCTCTCTCTCTCTCTCTCTCTCTCTCTCTCTCTCTCTCTCTCTCTCTCTCTATGCCAATGTAAATGATGAAGAATTGGAGTAACATGGTCACATTTTTTTTCTTTCTTGTGTCAAGTAGTGGGGCCACTTATCAGTTTTGAATGATTTGGAGTTTGTGAATCTCATATAGAGGACGACCATAACGTAAATTAAACTTACAGTAATCTAATCTAATCGAGATGTTATGAAGACATGACCAAGTTTCTTGGTAGAAGTTGGATCCAGTATGTTGCGAATCTTTCCAATC